>NW_007249715.1:208503-253247 GCF_000164805.1 Carlito syrichta | reverse complement strand
GGGCAGGATCACCGGAGCCCAGCAGGTTGAGGCTGCGGTGGCCGGAAGCGGCCACTGTACTCCAGTCTGGGCGACAGAGTGAGACTCCAACTCAAAAAAAAAAAAAAAGTGTAAAAAATAAAAGTACATAATACCATTGGAGTTACCTGTTACTGAGTAACAAGCCCATTTAAATTAATTCAGTGGCTTAAAGCTGCTGCAGGCATTCATCTTGCTCACAAATGTATAATTTGCCCCGGACTCAGTGGGAATAGCTCATCTGTGCTCCATGTGGTGTCAGCTGAGGTGAATGGACTGGGGGCTGGCTGTGGGCTTGGGCCTTGATTTCTCTCTGGGGTGTCTCCGCAGCTGATTGGGTTTCCTCTTTGCATGACTACTGGGTTCCAGGTGCCCATGACCTTGCTCAGACCTTCTAGAGCATCACTTCCGCTGGCACTCGTTTGGTCTAGGCAGTCATAGAAGCCCACCCAAGTTCAAGGAGAAAGGACAAAGACCCCGCCACTTGATAGGAAGAGAGTCAGAGTCACTGTAAGAAGAGCGTGTGGGGGTAGTACTGCTGTGGCCATCTTTGGAAAGTATAGTCCATAAGAAAGGCCATGTCCATGCCCTCTGGTCCCTTCTGCTGAGCCAAGGAGAAGGTCTTCTCAGGCTGGTGCTAGTTTGTCTTAGGCCCTCTCTAGCTCATGGTTGTCTCTTTTTATCAAAAGAGCAGGCATTACACTCTAACTTAATACAATGTCTTTTCTCTTTCATCAGTTTTCATGTTTACTGATTGTCAGTAATTCAAGTTTTCCATTCATGGTAATGATATGAAGTCTTCTTTATAAATAAATTTATTTTAGTAAAGCACAAGTCCTTTAGAGAGAAAAGTTAAGCATAAGCTCTACTTTGTTGCTATAGATTTACTCTGACATATGCCTGTGAATATGAATGTTCCTTCAACCATTGTAACAAAAGCTAATAAGCAACCTGAATGTCTGCAGGTGGGGACCAGGAAATCACCTAGTGTTATCCCTGCATTTCACAGTTGGGGACTAGGAAATCACTTAGCATTATCTCTACTGTTTAAAAGTTGGGGCCAAGAAATCACCTAGCATTACCCCTACATTTCACAATTGGGGACAGTAAAGTCACCTAGTGTTATCACTGCATTTCACAGTTGGGGACCAGGAAATTACCTAGTCTTAATCCCTGCATTTCACAGCTGGGGACTGTGAAGTCACCTAGTGTTACCTCTACCATGGGAGAGAATCAGCCATGAAAAAGCACAAAGGGAGTCTCTGTGCTGATGTGTCACTAGGTTACATAGTTCATGATGTAGACAGTCTGGGTGGCATGCCACCATTTGAGAAAGAAGAAGCAGCAGAGAACAGAGTCACGTGGGCACTTGGAAATGCAGAGTAGACAGATGACAAGAAATGTGTGTGGCGGTTGCCTCTGCAGAGGGGGACAGGGAAGACTTAGTGTCCACTTTTTTAAAGTTTCATGCTTTTTTTTTAGTTTCATGCCTTTTAAAATGGGAACATATGAATGTTACCTAGTAAAAATGATTGGTAAGCTTAATATTTTCAAATAAAATAAAATGGCAGTTTTTCCCCTCCCTTAAAAAATAAGACAAAGGCAGTGCCTAGGAGTAGGAGGGTCTTGTCACCTTTCCCAGGAAGGAGTTTCTGCTGGGAGGTCTGCTGTGCCCTCAGGTCCCAGCCTGCACAGCCCTCCAGGCTGCCCACTACACCCTGAGCTCCCACAGGTGGGGCCAGGCCTCCTCCTCCATTTTGGGACCTGGCGCCTAGCACAGGGCCTTAGCCTGAGTGGGCGCCTGGACTGCGCACATGCACACGCATATTGAACTGGGCACCAGAGCTCTTGAGCTCATAGGTCTGACCAGTTTGGAAACATCCACGGCTGCATCCCAAGGGTGCCGTCAGAGCCCTCTCAGCTTCTCACCATCACTGGGTTCTCGGTGATTGTCCACTGTCTTTGTGATCAGACTGAATCCGGCAGGCCAGGCTCTCAACAAAGTAAGATCTCATCTCCACCAAAAATCAAAAAATTAGCTGGGCATGGTGGCACACGCTTGTGGTCCCAGCTACTTCCCAGCCTGGCTGGGCCTCAGAGAACCTAAGGCCCTTTGTGTAAGAATGTGGGAAGAGATTATCTCTTTTGTCTATTCAGTTGTAAGCTTGCAAACTTCTTTGGAAAAACCAAGCATTGCACATAAACCAAAATCACCTTGTAGCTTGCTTTTTTCATTCTGCTGTGTGTGCTTGAGCCTTGACTGTTGAAATCTCTGGAGAACTGATTAATTCCTTGTCATTACCATCATGTTGCACTGAGTGAACAAACATTTTATTAGGCTTTCCCTTGTTGCTGGACGTTTGAGGCTTTACAGACTCCAAAACTGCTCTCAACTTCCTTGTACACGTCTCTTGGCCCATGCAGGAGGAGTGTTTTTCTTGGGAACCTACCCACTGCTAGGTCATAGGATGTGAAACTTTCAGTTTTAATAAATAATGCTAATTTGCCCTTCAAAACTGCTATGTTAATTTCTTCTCCTCCTAGCAGCGCTTGAGAATGCCAGTTTCTCTACATCTCACAACACTTGATGTTTTCAGACATTTTTATTTTTGCCAATCCTATGGGTAGAAGATGGTATCTTGTTTTGATTTGTTTCCTGATTTCTCACAAGGATGAGCACCTGTGTATGTGTTGGCTGACCGCATTACTGGCTGTCCCCATTGCTAGCTGTCCCCATTCCCTTGAATGTGAGTGACTTCAGGAGTCCTTCACATTTACTGCTTTGTCCATCTGTTGCCGCTTAGGTCATAGGGATATTCTCCTAGATTGTCTTTGGATCTTTTTTTTTTTTGAGTTGGAGTCTCACTCTGTTGCCCAGGCTGGAGGGCAGTGGCATGATCACAACTCACCGCAGCCTCGACCTCCCGGGCTCAGCTGGTCCTCCTACCTCAGCCTCCTGAGTAGCTAGCTGAGTCTGCAGGTATGTACCACCACACCCAGCTAATTTTGTGATTTGTTTTCTTTCTTTTTTTTTTTTTTTGCAGAGACCAGGTCTTGCTGTTGCCCAGGCTCAAGTGATCCTCCTGCCTCAGCCTCCCAAAGCACTGGGATTACAGGCATGAGCCATGGCACCTGGCCCTGATCATCTTTAGACTCCTAGACTCCACCCCTTTTGAAGTGTGGTTGAGAGGAGGGAGCCAGGAGATTTCGGTGGGCAACAATGTCTAGGGACTACAGTGTGAGGATGACTAGAAAGCCTGTCACCTGCAGTGGACTCTCCTTGGCGCTGCCACTCCTGGGTGTCAGGCAGGGTCCTGAGGCTGCTGCACGCCACTACAGAGCCTCCTGCCACCAAGCCCCCCCACTTACCCGGGTCCCTCTCAGGGCCTTCCCAGCGTGACGTCAGCATGTGTAAAGGCTGCGGGCCACAGCCCTATGTGTGGGCAGAATCGGGTCCCCACTCGGCAGCTCTGCCCTGGGTCCCTCCTCTGCCCAAAACACCACAGCCATCCCAGGGCAAGCAGCCCCTGTCCCCAGCGATCCACAGCCAGCTGGAGTAGGAGGACCTTGTCTCCTGTTCTTGGAGCAAGATTCTGCTAGGCGAGGGTGGGGGAGTGCAGGAGTTCCCTAAGACAAGTCCTCACACCAGCGTTTTCTTGATCTCCCTGGAGGCTAGTGTTCTCTCAATGTCGCAAAAGCCTTTGTTTCTCCTTAGCCTTAACCACCCCACAGCCTCCAAGAACCCTGCTTCCTCGCTGGGATCCTTCCTGTCCTGCTGCCACGGCTGCCACAGTTTTCTCATTAAATCTCACACTGCATGTTCTCACAGGGCTCAGATGTCACGATTATAGCACTGAACGCTGTTGTGCTTTGGGGTTTTGTCCTTCCTTGTTCTTGTGGTGGGGGTGGTTGGTCTTTACTCCCCCTGAAGCCCTTGAGGCAGCCGGCCCTTGGAGGGAGTCAGGTTGCCCCGGACAGGCCCCACTGTCACCGTTGTGACATGTTTGACTGCGTCTGCATTCTCAGGTCAGACCCCAAAGGAGCTGCTTTTGTGAATGTGAGAACTGAGGAAAGTTAAGTTGTTCTGTTTGAGTGGGGGAATGAAATGGAGTGGGGAGGCAAAAAGAGAAAGAAAAAAGTGTTGGTTGCTTTTTTTTTTTAGTGTTTTTTAAAAGATTCCCATTGAGGAAATGTTTTAAGTGTGGAGTACTGTCCAGGCACGGTGGCTCAAGCCTGTAATCTCAGCACTTTTGGAGGCCTAGGCGAGAGGTTTGCCTGAGTCCAGGGGTTCAAGACCAGCCTGGGCAACTTGGTGAGACCTCATCTCTACAATAAATAAAAAAAAAAAAATTGGCCAGGCGTGGTGGTGCATGCCTGTAGTTCCAGCTACTTGGAAGACTGAGGTGGAAAGTTCACCTGAGCCCAGCAGGTTAAGGCTGCGATGGCCTTGTGCGTGCCACTATACTCCAGCCTGGGTGATAGAGTAAGACTCCGACTCAAAAAACAAAAGTGTGGAGTACATAAAACGAACCCTACCTAGTACCTCGTACTGAGAGGGTCATCAGTAAGATCACGGTGTCTCACTCCTGTCATCCCAGGCGAAGGTGGGAGGATTGCCTGAGCCCAGGGATTCAAGATCAGCCTGGGCAGCATTGCCAGACCTCATCTCTACAGAAAATTTTTTAAAATTAGCTGGGAGTGGTAGTAGACACCTGTAGTTCCAGCTGAGGAGGAAGGATCTCCTGAGCCCAGGCAATCTCAGAAAATAAAACAAAACACCCGTCTACTTTCTTTCTTTCTTTCTTTTTTTTTTTTTTTGTGAGTAGGCTGGAGTGCAGTGGTACAATCATAGTTACCACAGCCTTGACCTGCTGGGCTCAGGTGATCTTTGCACCTCAGCCTTCTAAGTAACTAGAACTACACCAGCTAATTTTTTGATTTATTGTAGAGATGAAGTCTCACCAAGTTACCCAGGCTGGTCTCGAACCTGTGGGCTCAGGCAATCCTCTCTCTGCTTCCCTAAGTGCTGGAATGACAGGCGTGAGCCACCATGCCTAGCCCCATTCTTCTTCTAATTAGACTTCTGTTTATGTTTTGTCACATTTCTCTGCATGTGTATTTCTTTGTGGGGATAATTCTTTTTGGGGGGGTTGGGGTCTCACTTGTCACCCAGGCTGGGTGCAGTGACATCGTCATGGCTCACCACAGACCTCAACCTCCTAGACTCAGGCGTTCCTTCCACCTCAGCCTCCCGAGTACAGCCACCATGTTTGGCTAATTTTTTTTTTTTTTTACTTTTTGTGGAGACAGGGTCTCACTATTTTACCCTGGCTGGTCTTGAACTCCTGGGCTCAAGCAATCTTTCCACCTCAGCCTCCCAAGGTGGAAAGATTGTAGGTATGAGCCACCACTCCACAGCTCTTTTAAACTATCGAGCTCACAGTAATAATATTTTATCATCTTTTATTTAAAATTGTAATGTTTTCTACTGTCATTGCAATTATTTTGTATACATGATTTTTTTTTTTTTTTGAGTTGGAGTCTTACTCTGTTGCCCAGACTGGAGTGCCGTGGCCGCTCCCAGCCACTGCAGCCTCAACCTGCTGGGCTCTGGCGATCCTTCCGCCTCAGCCTTCCAAGTAGCTGAAACTACAGGCGTGCACTACCACACCCTGCTAATTTTTTGATTTATTGTAGAGATGAGGTCTCACCAAGTTGCCCGGGCGGGTCTTGAACCCGCAGGCTCAGGCAATCCACTCACCTCAGCCTCCCAAAGCGTGGGATTACAGGCTGAGCCACCGGGCCTGGCTGTAAACATGATTTTTAAATTTGGCTTTATTATACATATGTCAAACATATATCTTGGATACATTCTCATTTTAAAGTAATTTCAAGCAATAGAATGGTACGTAGAACAAAAGTAAAAGTTCTCCCAGTAATACTCCCCACCACACACACACACTCCCACCCCCAATTCTCACTCTCCTCCCCACAGGTAGCCACTGTTCACAGTTTGGTTGAACATAATTTTTAAGTGGATACATAATTTTCCATTAGATGGGAACAAATCATACTCAAATCGTTCTCCTGTTTGGGGATATTTAGGTTGTTCCCTGGTTTAGCCATCTCATTTAAAACATAAGCGGCAGAGGATTTCATTGGTGGGAATTCAAAGTAGACTGTGGACTTAATGGTCTCCTCAGGTGATTCCAAAGCTGTCAAGGATAGGCCCTAACCTGGAATCAGATTGAGACCTAGCACATGCTGAGGGCTCTGTTCATAACCCCATGCTAATGTTTTTCCTATCTGTTCTCACTGAACACATCAAACATCTCATGATAAGGGGCATTATTCCCATTTTACAGAAGGGAAAGCCAGTTCAGAGGCGCCAAGTGCTGTGCCCAGTATCGTACACCCTCCAGTGCAGAACTTGGTTCAAATTGCCAGACCCAGGCAACCCCATTGGGTACTCTCCCATTATGGGAGCTTTTCTGTCCTCTCAATAAATCCTGCTTTCTCAAAAAAAAAAAATTGCCAGACCTGAGTTGCCAGCATCATGGGGACTCTGTAAGATAGCAGGGGACATTAGCTGTCCTGTCTTCACCGAATTAGGTAAGCTTAACCATTACATCCTGCCAATGGTGTATTAGCAAGCACTGAAATGGTACTGGGATTCTTAGGTTGGCGGTTATTTATTTATTTATTTTTGGTCAGAATCTCCCTCTGTCACCCAGGTTGGAGTACAGTGGCGTAAATACAGCTCATTGCAGCCTCGACTTCCTGGGCTCAGGAGATCCTGCATCCTGCCAATTTTATTTTATTTTTTTTGTAGAGATGAGGTCTCACTATGTTGCCCAGGCTGGTCTTGAACTCCTGGGCTCAAGCAATCTTCCTACCTCTGCCTCAAAAGTGCTGGGATTACAAGCATGGGATTTTTTACTTTTATTTTTTTGAGTTGGAGTCTCACTTTGTTGCCCAGACTAGAATGCAGTGGCATGCTCCTGGCCACCACAGCCTCAACCTGCTGGGCTCTGGTGATCCTTCTGTCTTAGCTTTCCAAGTAGCTGGAACTACAGGTGCATACTACCACGCCTGGCTAATTTTTGAATTATTGTAGAGACGAGGTCTTGCCAAATTGTCCGGGTGGGTCTCGAAACCACATACTCAGGCAATCCACTTGCCTTGGCCTCCCAAAGTCCTGGGATTACAGGCTGAGCACTGAGCCCAGCCAGTGGTTATTTTTAAGCTATAGTTTGCACACCTAATGTGTAGTAATTGGACTAATGCTTTATATCCTTTCTATAATCGATATTTTTTATTATGATATTGTGGGGTACAGTTAAGGGCTAGGTATACAAATATGCTCCGTTCAGGTACCCTTGTTGATAAAAGGTGTCTCCCCGTCCCCAGACAGATGTTTACTACCATTAATCCCATCTCCCTTCCCTCCCCCCCCATAGTTTCCCACCACTATCAGTCATTTTCTTATGGTAATATGTTGGGTGATCAAGGTCCACTATATGAGTGAGAACATGTGATACTCAGATCTTTGTTTCTGTGAGAGGTCACTCAGTATTATAGACTCTAGTTCCATCCAGGTTGCTGCGAAATTCATGATTTTGTTCTTTTTTTTTTTTTTTTTGGCTGCATATTCATGTCCTTTCTATCCATCCTAACATATAACACTTTCAGGGAGTGGGCATTCTTGCCATTATTCAGATGAGGAATCTGAGGGCCAGAGTGGTCAAGAAACTTGCCCAGCATAGCTGGTAGAGGAAAGGACTCAGACCTAGATCTGTGTGATAGACCTAGGCTCTGGCCACTCAGGAAAGTGCTTCCCGGCAGCATGAGTGTTGGCTGAGTATTTCCGTCAGGCTGGGCAGCCAGACTGCGCCTCACCTTGTCTTTGCCCCCCTTCTCTTAGATAACAGCGACTTGATTGCCTGCACAGTGATCACCAAGGATGGTGGCATGGTGCAGCGGTTTCTGGCTGTGGATATTTACCAGATGAGCTTGGTGGAACCCGACGTGTCCAGGCTTGGCTGGGGAGTGGTTAAATTCGCAGGCCTTCTGCAGGTAAGGCAGCCGAGAGCTCTGTCACTGTTTCTCCATTGGTTGTACACACACACACAGTTAGCATCTTTACAATGAATTTCTAATGATATAAGAAATGTTTGAACAAACCATCGACTGGAGAAAGCCAAAAATCACACAGATGTACAGATAAAGGCCAAGTCCTCTTTGACCAAAACCCTCAATCCACCCCCCCCCCCCCCCCCCCCCGCTTAGGAGACAACCCCCGTTATCAGCATGATCCTTCCAGATCTATTTCTCCACCAAATACATAGATAAATGTAACTATATGTACTGTTTGTTTAAAGCTATGTACCTGTACTTGAATGTGTGTGTGTATTTTTGGTGTGTCACATTGAACATATTCTAAACTCTGATTTTTTCACTCAGTAGTATGTCTTGGAGCACTGACCAGCTTAGTGTATGCACTCACTGGCATTCTTTTTAACTACTATGTGACTACACCAAGTCTACTTAGCCAGTGCCCTGTTGGCTGTTGCCAGGTTTTTACCTTTCTCTTTTTTTTTTTTTTTTGAGTTGGAGTCTCACTCTGTCACCCAGACTGGAGTGCAGTGGCCGCTCCCAGCCACTGCAGCCTCGACCTGCTGGGCTCCGGGGATCCTTCCTCCTCAGCCTTCCAGGAGCTGGAACTACAGGCGTGCGCTACCACGCCTGGCTAGGGATTTTACCTTTCTAAATGGTGCTGCTGAGAACAGCATTGTTCTGACTTCCTTATACGCTTGGGCAATGTTTACCAAGGCAGATACCAAGAAGTTGGGGTGTGCCAGCTTTAAGTGTTAATGGATACTGCCAAATTCCTCTCTCAAATGACTGTTGCCACCAACCATTTTTGAGAATTCCCTCCTCCTCACCCCCTCTTCAGCAGAGTCAGGCTCTCAATTGCCAAGTACCAAGATGGGACTTGGGTTTTTTTGTTTTTTTAAAAAAATATTTCTTAATGTGTTGGGTGACTAATGCTAGCTTGTTACATGAATGAAGCAAGGAACTGAAGGGTTGACAGCTGCCTTCCAGCCCACACCTCTGCCACACCTCCTGTCCCTGGATGTTCAGCAGACACCCCAGGCCTGAGCTCCACCCCATTTCGAGGCAGTCTCTTTCCTTGCCAAGCATTCCTGGCTTCTGGAAGGGCCTTGGCCAGGCTGCCCCACCTCCACCTCACATGACTTGCTGGCTGTGTCCTACTCCTCACGAGAACCACCCATGTAATACCATTGCAGCCTCTTCCCCAGCTTCCTCTCATTCAGGATCTTTCTGTTGTAAAAGCACCTTTTACAGAGTGTGATGTGGAAGAGTCTTTCACTTAAAGCTTCCATGGACAGCCTTGTTACTAGGTGACTTATGCTCCTTATTTGTCTAGGCTTTATTTAGGCTTATGATTAATTTTCTCTAGAATTTAGTCTCAGGAAAGTGTTTTTTCTCCCTTAAAAGATGAATATATGTCCTCCATCAGACAATGAAAGCCACATCAACTTTGTTTGGCTGGCTTCCAGTGGACGCTGTTTGTCAGCGCCTCACTATACCACGCTGCCTGCTGTCAACGTGGGCCACCCTATCCCATCCTTACTGCCACATTCTGATGGGGGTGTTATTTCCAAAGAGCCCATGCCACGTTCAGTGACTGAGAACAGCAGCTGTCCTCTGTGACCACTTCCAGCACTTCCCACCATCCATAGCACTTGGGACTTTTGTGTCTGTCCCCTGTCCCAGACTTTTATCTCAGCTCACCTCTGGCCTTCTCAGGAATGGATTCTCTACACAGAAGCCACCCTGAAGTTCAGACTGAGTTTGTCCTTGTTACACTCGCCACTTGTTAGTTTCTTTTTCACCTCTGCTTAGCAGCCCTCCCTGTCCCTTTCTCAGGGTTAACTTTTTCCTCTAGGGACCAGAAGCTCCTCAAAGACATACAAATGGTTGCTGGTGATGTCCCTTCTTAAAAGAAATAAGGAAGAAGTGGATTAGTGATGGGTGACTGTGTCTAAGATGGTGTCAGGTGGTGATAGGAATTTTGGTTCGTTGTCTCCTCCCTAAGAGGCAAGAAGCGTTGGCATTTGCCTGTTGAGTGTCCTGTGGCCCTTGAAGAGGCAGAGGTGCCCTTTTAGTGAACACATTAACTGACTCAAATCCTTATGGAAACAGGTGCCAACCAGCACCCAGCATTGGCTCCTTCTGGGCACCCTTTGTCTCCCACCCTCTCTTCTCCCGCTGGGCATGGTCTGGTTTGTGCCCATCCTCAACTCTGTTAGACTTGGGAGCCAAAACAAAGTTGAACTGGGAGGCCCCTTCCCAGATGCCACGTGATCCCACAGCTTCTGGGAGCCACCCTGCTTCTGAGCCTGATACAACCCTCTCCTCTGCTCCTTACGGTGCAGGACATGCAGGTGACTGGCGTGGAGGATGACAGCCGCGCCCTGAACATCACCATCCACAAGCCTGCATCCAGCCCCCATTCCAAGCCATTCCCCATCCTCCAGGCCACCTTCATGTTCTCAGACCACATCCGCTGCATCATCGCCAAGCAGCGCCTAGCCAAGGGCCGCATCCAGGCAAGGCGCATGAAGATGCAGAGGATAGCAGGTGAGTGGGGGCCCTGGTGGGGCTCTGGCCCCTTGAGAGGACTGTCCGCTCCGTCTTCACACTGACCTGGAGAACTCCACAGCTCTAGAGAAGATGACACAGGGGGTTCAAGAGTAGATTGTTTTAGGAGTGCGAAGCATCTGCTCAGAATGTCCTGCTTCCTGTGTGTTGGTTCCTAGAAAATTTCTAGGACTGAGTAGAAGAGAAGGGGAGTCCTCCATAGCAATGGGAGGCCAGGAGCAGGCTGATATTCGCGTTCCTCCCCACTGAGGTCCCCAAGCTTATGTTTATAAAGCGCTTTGACACACCTCTGCTACCTGTGATTCTTAGAATAACTCCTGAGAGCTGTGGGACCCTGCTCTAACCATTTTTACAGAGGAGGAAACAGGCTCAGTAACTTGCCCAGAATCACACAGGCAGACCCCAAATGCAGAGCTTCCCACTCTAACGCTCATGCCTTTCTCCTCTCCCTTCCCTGCTTGGTGAGGGGCTGCAACCTGGGGAGGAAGTCCTTTGACGTTTCTCAGGGATTGTGGTGAATTTCTGAGGCCTGCCCAGTGTCGGCAAGGCCAAGCATTCTCAGAAAGAAAGGCAAGAGATGAGGGTGTTGTGTTCATTGGGGTGGAAGGCAAGGGCTTCTTCTTAGGGAAAGGTGTTCGGTCAACTCCTAAAATTATCAAAAGTCTTTCTCAGGATACCCAACACTGCTCAGCTCAGGCACCGATGGTCATCCTGGTGTGGCTGCCAAGAGGTTTTCTAGCTCACTGGGGTGGAAAGGGCTTTCTAAGGGACAATCTAAAACCAGCCCTCGGAAGGCTGGCCTCTGTGCATGCCGCCGATTTGCAAAGGCACGTCCCATGTGGTCCTCCATCTCATTTCTCATTCAGCTGAAATTTGGCCTACAAAATTATTACAGAAGCATTTTGTAATGTGCAAGTGACTTAAATCATTCAGTCCTTTCTTTTAAGATTTATTTTCAGAGGTTTTTTGTTTTTGTTTTTTTTCCATGTAAAGCAATTTCTCACAGCTGGCTTGAAGGCCCAATATTTCATTTGAAAATTGAAAATTATGCTGTGAAGTAGTTGTTAGAACTCACACCTTGGGTATTTCTTAAATTGATTTTAAAAGCCCCTCTGAACGGCTGTGTCATGAGAGTTGTTTATGAAAGAAGGGGAGGACAGTAGCTGAAACAGATCAATACCCACTCGCAAGCACACATGTACATGGACATCCATATTCCTTGCACCCGCTCCTCCCCATGTATTTCCATACATACACGCATGTATATGAACATTCTGGGTAGAATTGACCCCACATGCTTCAGGATGAAAGGGCACCGGAGGCCAGGCCTTGGTCGGGGTCTTTTACACATAGAAGCCGAGACTGTGAGGGCCTGAACCCCTCACTTGATACCTGGTTGTGCCTTGAGCCAAGCCTTGAGGGGATCTTTGGTGTTCTGCTGGTCTCCCAGGCGCAAGGCTCCCTGCTGCCTGCTTGGCATCTCCCAGGTGACGTGCCTGGCAGGGCCACAGCTGCTACAACCTCTGCCCCAAAGTCCTGCCGCCTGCCCTGCCCATGTACTGATGACCCTCCATGCTGTTTGCCTGTAGCCCTTCTGGACCTCCCAATCCAACCAGCAACTGAAGTCCTGGGGTTTGGACTTGGTTCTTCCACTTCCACTCAGCACCTGCCCTTCCGCTTCTATGACCAGGGCCGCCGGGGCAGCAGTGACCCCACGGTGCAGCGTTCCGTGTTTGCATCGGTGGACAAAGTGCCAGGTAAGCCAGCCCCTCCTGCACCACAGTGTGCCCCTCATGGTTGGGGCTCCAAGGGCTTTCTCCTGCTGAGCCCATGGGAACTACCTCCTCTCTCAGAACCCAGTCAGAATGAAGCACTCGCTTCTTCAAGTCTGTCAAAGCATAGCACAAGATTAAACACAGCCCCAAAAATAAGTCTTGGCTTTCCTTTGGTGTTTTGCCGCCTTGGTTTGGTTTTCCAGAGATTTTTGGGGTATGTGGAAGAACTTCTCAGAATTGACTAAGAAGCTTCTTGGAAATTTCTTGGAAATACTTAAGTGATTAGTAACAAGGCTGTGGGAGAGTGACTGATTTCTCCGTGTGAAATGACTGGAAAGAGATGGTGTTGGGTCCTGTTGCAGCCCCCCAAAGAAGGCAAGCCCAGGAGCAGCCATCCTGCCTAAGGGTGGCTGCTTGTCCCTTCCATCTGGGAGCACTTTCTCTGGTCTTCCTCCTTCCCTCCCCCCAGAAGGAATCTTGAATGGAAAATTCAAGGTCGATTTGTCAGAGCAGAAAGAACCACTTCCCCAGGAGACTGGCTGATCTGACATGTCTGCTTTAAGTAAATCCATATGCACCCTGATCCCTCGAAAGAGAGCCTTTCTCCTGAGGAGAGAACTTTAGAAGACTGGCCAAGCTCTCCCCCACTATGGAACCCCCCTACATTTAGGGTTTCAGACTTAAGTTGCAAGTGTTGGAAGTGTTTTCAGAAGGATTATTGATTTAAGAACAAAATGCAGCCATAAGAACTTGCCCCAAATCCAGGTCCTGGTTTCGCGCCCCCACCCCTGACATGATTTATTTTATTTTCATTCTTTGGTTTGATTAATTCATTTTCTAAATGTATATACTATAGGTATATGGCTTTTTGAAATCCAGATAGAGCCAGGCTCGGTGGCTCAGCCTGTAATCCCACGCCTTGGGAGGCTGAGGTGAGTGAATTGCCTGAGCCCATGGGTTCGAGACCCACCTGGGCAACTTGGTGAGACCTCATCTCTACAATAAATAAAAAAATTAGCCGGGTGTGGTAGCGCGTGCTTGTAGTTCCAGCTACTTGGAAGGCTGAGGTGGAAGGATCGCCGGAGCCCAGCGGGTCGAGGCTGCGGTGGCCGGAAGCGGCCCACTGCACTCCAGTCTGGGCGACAAAGTAAGACTCCAACTCAAAAAAAAAGAAAAGAAATCCAGACAGGTCATGCTACAGTGAAAAATAAGTCTGCTTCAGAAGTAACTACTGTTAACAAATTCTTACAAATGTTTATGTGTCATGTATGTTTTTGCATGTTTGTTTTTGTATGTGTGATTCTTGGCTCTTTTTACTTGGATAGTGTGACATGTTAGCACATATAAATTTACTTGATTCTTATTAACTGTTGCATGGTATTTTATCATATGGGTAAACAAAAAAATGTTTTGTAACCCTTACATATTGATGGATATTTGGGTCATTTCCAGTGTTTTGCTCTTACAGTGTCATGGTGAACAACATCCTCAGGGAAACTCTATAATTGTGTAGGTCTTGCATGTCTGTGGGACAAATTCCCAGCAGCGAACCTGTCAAGTTGAAGGGCAAGGTTTTTAATCTTGGTCTATGTAGTCCTAACATGAACTCTTGAAAAATTATGCCAGTTTACTCCGCCACTCACAGCTTATGACTCTTCATTCTGAAAGCCAATCCCAGGTTGCAGCACAGCCTCTGTTTTGAGCTGTGAGATGTGAGGTGATGCTGACCGTTTCAGATCTGGAGGGTTCTTTGTTAAAAGTTCTACAGGTTGCTTCATGCTCTGCAGTGACAGTTGCTAAGTAAATATAGATTGTGACTTTGAGTCTAGGTTGGCCATATATAGATTGGCCTGGCACGAAATTATTTCTGTAGGATCATCAGGGCTTCTTTTCGTCTGGGAACTTGATGGTGAGGGAGAAAAGCCCAGGCCTTGTTTCCACTCTAGTCCTTTTTGGAACAAGGTGGAGGGTAAATAACTAAACAGAGCCAAGTGTCACATTCTTCACGTCTGCATGATCTACTCTCTGCAGAATGCTGTGCAATGACTCATTGCATACCCTCCCACCCGGCTGGGCTTCCCAGGGAGGTGTGAGATCACCCAGTGCGGGAGTGGGGCCTGGGCCAACCTGACAGGGTGATTGGCACAGCTGGGATGCCCATCCTAGAGTCAGGAAGCGTGATGCTATCCCAGCTGGGATGACAGGAAGTCAAAGGTAGCTGTTGAAGACGTTATCCGGCCCTTGGCTGTGTCCTCCCCTGACCGCCCCTGCAAGTGCCACTTGGGGTGGAGAGTAGGGTGAGAATATTTCCGTTTATGTCCCCTAGGCAGAGAGAGGCCTCACTGTCCTCCTGCATTGCCTTGGCACTAGAGCTGTGTCCTAAAGAGCCAGTTGAAATACCTCTGCATGAGGGGCATGGAAGGCCTGGGGGGAGGGAGCAGCGGCTGCCCCTCCCCATTCTCAGTAGTCGGGACCCCCCACAGCTGCAGCCACTCAGCAACTTGGAATTGTTCTTAATTCTTCTCTCCCCCTTCCACACCCAGCAGCCTGCTTAATGCCACCTTCCTCCCCTCCCAGTTCTCCAGAGATCACCACTACAGCCTCCTCAGGAGGCTCCAGTCTCGTTCTTTCCCTGCCACTCAGCCAGCGGGATCTTTCTAGAACTTAGATCACGTCACACCCCTGCCTCGCATCTCTCCCTCTGATCTGGGGTGATGGCTGTGAGATCCAGCCCAGCTGTCCTCTCAGATGAAGTCCCCTGAGTGCTCTCTGCCCCCTATCCTAGCCTCACTGACCCCTGCTGTTTGTTCCTCTAAGCCCAACCCTTCTCAAAGTTGTTACCTCAGGACCCATGTGTTTGTTTACACTTGAAAAAGTATCCAAGGACTTAAAGACTTTAATTTATATGGATTATATCTATGAATACTTATGGCAGTCAAAACTAAAACTAAGAAGTGCTTTTAATATATGCTCATTGATTTAGTGAATAAATCTATCGCACACATACATAACTAACAGTGTTCTATGAACAATAAGTCTGTTTTCTAAAACCAAAAAAAAAAATGAATGGCTCACATTTTTGCAAATCTCTTTACTGTCTGCCTCAATAGAAGACAGCTGGTTTCTCCCCTCTGCTTTCAGTCTGCTGCGATAGCATACGTTGCATGGCTTCTGGAAAACTCCTGGGGGACTGATATAAAAGAAAAAATGCCTGACTGTATTTATGAAACCAGGGATTCCCAGATCACTCCTTAAGAGCCACTACTTCCTGTCTCAGGGCCTTTTGCAATGGCTGTTCCTCCATAGGTCTTGGTGGGACTGTTCCCACTCATTGCTGAAGCCCATCCAGTCTGTGTGCTACATCCTCAGAGATCTTTTCTGGCTAGGGCTGCCCCGCCCTCCATCCCATTAGTTTCACCATGACACTGAGTTTCCTCACCTGGCTGATGTATATGCGTACCTGGCCAGTCTTCCTTCCCTGAGGAAAGTCACCTGCACGGACCCCTCATTTGTCCTGTTCACCACTGTACCCCAGCACCTCACACCTGCCCTTGTTCAGAATTCAGTAAGTGAAGAATGCACCTACATGTATTCCCTGCACAGCACGGGAGCAGACCCCCTCAAAGGCCTTTTCCCTTCTCTGAGTACCAGAAAGACGAGGAGAGTCTTTGGGGCCCTAGACACTTGGGGATTTTGTCCATGGCACTTTGACGAAGGGACACGCAGGCACTGAGATCCCAGAAGGTCTTAAGCAGCCCTCTGCTCAATTCCTACTGCTGAGTGAGCGAGTTGTGTGCCAGGGTGGATGCACCCGGGGTGGATGCACCCGGGGTGGATGCACCCGGGGTGGATGCACCCGGGGTGGAGGACTTAGGTTGGTGGCACAGCTGAATATCACCACCCTCCGTTACTCAGAGCTCGCAGAAGCCAAAGATCAGACTGGAGGGGGTACCGGCAGTGGTGGGGAGTCAGTTGTCAGAGTACTGCCCAGGTTGGTTTTCGATGCTGTGGCCTCCATAGCTGCTGCCGAGGCCCATGGACGTGCCCTCTTCCCACCTTTTGCAGGGTGCCCTTGCCAGAGACCACCAGGTGGGATCCTCACTTCTGCCCGGGAATTGCTCACAGGGAGAAGACACCTCTGGCTCATGCCTCACAGTGGCCATGAGGCAGGTTTGTTTTATTAGAACACATCTTCTGATTTTATTTATAGGCCTGGGTGATCGTCACAGGGCAGTTGTCTCCTCCCAGGTGATCATCACAGGGCAGTTGTCTCCTCTTTAGAAACTATAAACACTTAGATTTGATGAAAATAGACCTTTCATTTCCTTGGAGGAGATGTTAAAGTGGGGTATAGATCAGGCTAATAGGTGATTAGCCATTTTGGCGTATTTTTCTTCTTCCATTTGGCTTAGGGGGAAAAAATCACCAATTCTATTTACTGGCTGGTTGTATGTTTATGGCTCTCACCCCCATGGAAAGTTCGGCTCCACGGGAAAGAGGCTTGTGTGTGTGCCTAGCCAGGGAGGGAGGGGTCCGCGGTGGCTGGCAAGGGGTAGGCAAGCACGAGCAGGTCTGGACTGTGGCCTCTGCTCTCTGCGGCTTTGTGGTGCTGTGCTCCTGTGGTTAGTGCCCTCAGAGACCCGTCCCACCCGCCCACGGCAACAGCCGTTTTCCAGAATCTGCTGTGGTGGGCAGGATGTCCAAAACTAGCTCACAAGGCCACTCTTTCCATAAACTGAGGGACTGGCAGAGCCCAGAGCAGAGGCTGTTCCCCAGAAGTGACCCTGGGGCATCGGGGTGCCATAGCCTCCATGGAAGGCCAGGTGACCTTCATGGGAAGGGCCAGGATCTAGACCCTGTGGCCCCAAGGCTGCTTATGGATGTCCCCATGACAGGTGCTGGGGCAAAGAAGGGCTGACAGAACACCCAGGCCAGAGGTGTTCCAGGGATTTGAGCAGAGCAGCCAAGCATCTTGACATTCACTGACCCTCACACATGGACAGTAGTGATATGACCAAAAAAGTCCCCTCCCCACCCTGTGTGTCATCAGCTGCTCCCCACCACCCTGTCAACTCTGGGTCAGGGACTTGACCTGCCTCTTTCACTGCTCCCTCCCCTGCTCTAAACCCTCCAGTCCCTCCTGGCCCCACCCTCTCTGTGGCCCACAGTCCTGCATAACCTGCCCCCTGCCCCCCTGGGATCAGCCCCCCCCTTTAGATAACACAGCCCCGCCCCTCAGCCCCCCTCAGGGCCTCTGTCCACATGCTTCCCTCTGCTAGGAACCCTCTGTGTGGCTAGGTCTTTCTCAGCATTCAGGCTTTGCTCAGATACCTCAAAAAGGGGCCTTCCTTGAGCATCCTGGTCACACCAGTTCCTCTCTGTGTGGCAACTGATTATCCTTTTTTAAATTGAGGTGAAATTCACATAGCACAACATAAAACTAAGCATTTGAAAGTGAACAAAGTATTTGAAAAATTCAGTGGCACTTAGCACATTCACAATATTTTGCCATCCTCCCCTCTTCTAGTTCCAAGACATTTGCAGTCCCCCAAAATCAAACCCCATAGTCATCCCACACCCCCAGCCTCCAGCCCCGGCAGCCACCCATCTGCTGTCTGTGGAGATTGACCTACTCTGGATGTCTCATGTAAATCACACACTAGTTGGCACTGTGTCTGGCTTCTTCCACTTGTCCTAAGGCTTCCCAGCCTCACCCATGTGAAGCATTTGTGGGGCTTTATTTCTTTTTATAGTGAAGAATGTTCCTTGTGTGGATAGAGCACATTTTGTTTATCATTCATCCTTTCCTTGGCATTCATTCTATCTCTACCTTTGGGCTATTGTGAATCGTGCTGTACGAACATTCATGTACACGTTTTTGTTTGAACACCTGTTGTCTGTTCTTTGGGGTATATACCTAGGAGTAGAAGCTAGGTCATATGATCATCTAACTTTCTGAGGAGCTGCCAGCCTGCTTTCCCATCATGGTCATTACAGTCCTTACCTGTGCCTGTTGGCAGCAACTGTCTTGCAGTAGAACAGGTGCTTGGGAGGGACCTTGCTTGGCTTGTCCTCGACAGTGCTGACACCACACGAGTAGGGGCTCTGCTGGGTGAGTGGTAGATTGGGGGGAGGGTTGCAAGGTGGGAAGTGCTCAGTCTTGTTTTCCCAACAAGACTCCTGTGCCAGGCACTTCTCCTGTGCCAGGCACTTCCGTCGTGCTCAGGTCTGGTACATGGTGCCAATTGGCGGCGGCTCGGGTGCCAGCTGGGGGGCTGGGCTGCATCCCGTAAATGCCAGGCTCTGCTTTTTCACCTCCTGGCCAGCTTCCTGTTGGGTCTGGGGGCCAGTTGCCTCGGGACAAGCACTTATATCCCCTGAGTATGGGCAGAGCTGCTCTTCCCCAGCTGTTATCTTTATTAAAGGCAAACAAACCGGCAGTGTCAGTCCCTGGCCCAGAACACTTCATAGTTCTGTGGAAAAGCCCGCCAGAGCAGGACGGCCCTGGCACTGAGCAACTGAGGAAGATGATGACTGAGGCAGAGATGACAGAGTGCTGGAGCCAGCTGCACTGGCCGCCAGGCCTTGGACTGCCAGCCAGAGCAGCAGAACATCGATGTTTAATTCAGAGACATCAGTTCTGCCGTCTCCTCCCCTGGACTCCACGGACTAGGTGCTAATGTCATCTCGTGGAGGCGTTTCCCAGAAATTCACTTTTTAGGCCTGTTATTTTTCTTGTTTCCGATTATAAAACTGGAGCCAATTCTCTCCTTTCAGCCCCCTGAGGCAAAAAATACACTTTCTGGAGTCACATAGGAAGGAGGGGCTGCACCTTCCTCCCACTTCCCCAGCCCAGGTTAACCCTTTCGGGGCCTTCTACTCCGGTCTCCCTGGTCAGCAAGTTACGGAAACTTGATTCCCAGCCCAAGTCCTCTTTTTTTTTTTTTTTAAGGCAAAATGTATTGAGCTGCTCAGCACTTTGTACATTCTTCTCATCTGATCTTCCCGACAACCCTCAGAGGGTTTTTACCATTTTCCCTCTTTGCCTGTACTGCCTGCCTGAGGTCACACCAGATGCCCCTCCCCACCAGGTCGGAGCCTGAACCTACCAAGCTGAGCAAAGTTCCAAATTCACATCTGAAGTGACTCCCCTTTTCTGACCTTAGAAAAAAAGGCCTCCCAAGGCCACCTGAGGCCTCACTGGTATCTGGCAAGACTACATTGTCAGCTTCAAAGCTAAGCATGTTTTGGGCAGAAAAAGTCCTATCTGTTTCTGGAAGTGTGGGCTACAGTTTGGAATTAATTGTGCTGGGCACTTTAGATCTTGAATCTCTCCTCCCGGCAAATCTGGAGCTGGACTCACATGCTGTATGTCACAGGTAGGGACTGAGACTCAGACCAAGACCACAGAGCTCACACGAGGCAAGTAAGAACCCTGGCTCCACTTCCTGCCTCTAAGTCCCTTATCTGAAATGCTTGGAACCAGAGCGTTTTGGATTAGGGATTTTTTTTCAGATTTTGGAAGGTTTGCATTATTCTTACAGTTCAGCATCTCTGATCTGAAAACTCAAAATCCAGAATGCTCCAGTGAGCATTTCCTTTGAGCATCATGTTGGCACTCGATTGAGTTTTAGCTTTTGGAGCATTTAAGAGTTGGAATTGGCCGGGCTTGGTGGCTCAGCCTATAATCCCAGCACTTTGGGAGGCCGAGGCAAGTGGATTGCCCGAGCCCATGGTTCGAGAGTTGGAATGTTCAACCCATAATGACCGAGCTACTTCATGTGATGGCTCTGTCACCTGTCTCAGAGACTGGCAGGAGAGACCCTGCCAGTCCTCAAGGAGGACCTAGATGAAAGGTTTCTCATCCCCCTCCTCCATCACCCACACTAGCACTCTCCCAAGTCCCCACGCTCCGAGACCTGCCTCTGGTGATCAAGGACAAACCTGCAGAGCAGCGGTCCAAGAAGATACCCTCTCTCGAGACCACCACTTCCCAAGCAGGCTAGCAGCGCAGGGATTGTTTTGTACAAGTTTGTCCCTGGTCTGTCACAAATAAAATGCAGAAATACAACTTCAGAATCCTGCCTGAGCAAAAACAGCAGGATTTGAGCTCCTTCCAAAGCTTCCTGCCAATTGACTCCTTGAAAGATCAGACTTCAAGGAGTCAGGTGGAACTGTGGGAGTTTGAACCAGCCCTGAGATGAACTCAAAGGGTCCCCTGCTTGCCAGGCCTCTTTCCGGGCTCCAGGGCAACCATGAAGAGAGAGAGCCTCAGGAACCCGAAGCCCAGTACACACGACCCGGGATGGAACCACATTCTCAAGTCGGGACCACCAGGTTTCCCCCTCACAACATGCCCCCAAAAGGTGCTCCCTAATAGACACGACCCCGCTTGCTGTCTGAGGAGCCCTTTCTTGCTAAATGGGACCTAGCAGGCAAAGCCAGCCATCTGGGCCCGGACGCTTTTCCTAGGAGGTGGAGGGAGGGGGAGGAGAGTTCTGAAGAACTGAGTGTTGCTTCACTCTGGGGTCATTACCTGCCTCAGACTGCACAAGTGACTGTGTGCCCTTCTGGCCATAACCATGTCAGATAGCAGGAACATGCCCTGGTTGCTGGTGGAAAGGTGTGTGGAGAACCAGGCAGGGGGTATGGGAAGGGAACCAAACCCCACAGGCATCGCCATCCAACCTTGCTACACCTTGGAGGTAGGTAGGTTCAGGCAGGCCCGCCGTGGGGCGGCCTCACTGGCAGCACTACATGGGCAGGTACGTGCCAGCCATGGTGGCGGAGCAGATGGCTTGGCTGCCCTCCCTGCCTTCACACCGGCAATTCATTCCTGCACATGGGCTGCGGCTCCTGTCTGTTCTCATGTCCCAGCTTCTTAGTACCATCAAGCACATTTACCAGAATAGTTGGGAAAAGAGGGACAGCACCCAGGAAAGATGGAATTTACAAGATCATGCCATCCTGGGGTATCCATGAGGTAACTCCCAGCGTCCTCCTCGCCCGTTGTTTTTCTGTTCATTCACTGTGGGGTTTCTTTCCCCAGCAAGAGAGTCTTCGCCTAGGTGACAGGCAGCAGAGTGAAGGAACTAAGGTAGCCCTGGAGCCAGAGTGTGTGGGCTCCGGTCCCAGCCTCCCACCTCCAGCTTGAACTTGTCACAGGGCCTTGGGCCAGTGAGTCCTCACCTTGGTGGCCTCAGTTTATCCATAGAAGAGGATAAACTGAGAGTGCTGGACACTCCTGCACATACACTTCCACTTGGCTAAGATGGTGCGTTGCATTGTGTGTGTGTGTGTGTGTGTGTGTGTGTGTGTGTGTGTGTGTGTGTGTGTGTGTTTTCAAGCAAAGTTTATTAGCAAGAAAAAGAGAAGAAAGAAAAAGATTCATGGCAGAAAGACCTACCTTGGACAAGTTTTTCAAAGAAAAAAAAAGCATGCTTTTGCCATGTTATGTTTATTTTATAAGTAAAAAAACGAACAAGGATGAAAATGTCACCTACCTCATCAGACTCTTATGACACAAAATGAGTTTATCCCTGTAAGTGCCCAACGATGCCTGGCACCTATGAGGCGTGCAGCAGAGCTGGCTGCCCTCAGTGTTTTGTTGCTGTTGTTGGTAAAGGGCCGACTCCCCCAGATAGTTCCCTTTCCAGTGTTAAGTCAGTTTGCACAAATGGAACTGATAACCCAGCAGCCCCTCCTGCAGTAACTCATGAAGATACCACGCTGCATGCAGATTTCTCTTTTCCAGAGGATTTCGCGGGTCCTGATTGAACACCAGGTGCTATGGAACAGGCAGCACCTTCCTCTTCATGCCTGAGAGGCCCTGAGGACGGGTCATGTGGTCTGCCTGGGGTCCACAGCCACAGAGGCTGAGCCAGGGCCAAGAAGGGCCAGAGCCCTCTCCTGAGGCCACCTGCCCAGAGCACATCCTGTCCCCTGCCTGCCTGAACAGAGCCCACGGACCCCTACAACAGCTCTGGGAGCCTGGCATCCTTCCTCAGGCTGAAAATCAGGAAACTCGAGTCCAGAAGAGGGGCGTTTGGCCCAGTGTCATATGACCCACCAAAGGCCAGCCTGGGATTCGAACCAGGGCTGCCTGCTTTTCATGCCATGAACCACCGTGTCTTCAGTTCTGAAGATTATTTCGTGGTAGGACACCAGGAATCTGGTGGCTTTGGGCACCCGTTAATTGTTGCTGCATGCCACTCCTTCATGTGAACCAGGGGCACAGAAACCATCTGAGAACATGACTACCTGTGGTTACAGGTCTTTGTGTCTAAAGGAAAAGTCCATGAAATTGTTTGAGGAAATTTTCCAAGCCTTTTTCTACTGATGTTTATCTTTTGCTTCTGATTCATTTATTTTATCAGTGACAAGTTCTCATTCGCAGACAAATGACAGCAGATGCCAAGGACTGAAAGCTCATGCATGGCAGAAAACCCAGAAACAGAGGAAATCCTAGGCTTTAGTTGTATATGTGAATTGATAAAAGTTCACTTTAATTTGATTTTTGCCTTAAAATAGCTCTGAGTAGCTCAAGAAACCCCAGGGTGCCCTCTGGAATGAGGTTTGAGAACCACTTTACCACTTCCTGAGAACCAGTCATAGTGCCTTTGGAGCCGAGAGAATGAAATGCGAAATAAGTAGTGTTGCCGAGTGTGCAGATGGCAGGAAGGAAAGGTGGTTAATTCATGAGGCCCCACTAAGAGTGAGAACAGCCCCGTCTAAAGGGGAGATAGGGCAGCAGTAGTGCCGATGGTTCCAAGAGAGGCAGAGGTCACTGGGCTCTCCACGTCCTTCCCTTTGTGCCTTAGATGCCTCTTCAGCAGGCAGCTCCTGGGAGCAGGACAGGGACCGCTTGGTGAGAAAGAACAGGGATGGGCAGGGGAGGGATAGCACTGTTAAAAGGAACTTTTACATTTCCAAGGAAATGACATGACAAATGCACTGATGAGGGTGAGGAAAGGGAAGATCTCTTGAGCAAGTTGAGGTCCCTGGTGAATCACATAAACCCTGAGCTAGGATGCTGAGGGGCCTGCTGTGGTGGGAGAGGGACTGTGGCAGGTGGTCCAGAGCAAGGAGCAGGTGGGCGATACCTGGGGGCTTTCTGTACAAAGGCATGACTTCAGGGATGGGTGAGGAGAGGCAGCTGGGAAGCTCATGAGTTGGATGGCAGAGGGCCTCTCCAGTTTGCCAAAGGTTTCACATCTAACCCCGAAAGTAGCAAGGAGCCGTGGAAGGTTCTAAGGCAAAGCAGAGACATGGGCAGCAAAATGGATTTGGGTTTTAATTGACTGGAGTTGAGATGGGGGCGCAGCACAGGACACCCCCTCCCACTGTGCTCTCACCACCTGTGCCGTAGGCGTGTGCCTATCTGTTGATGAGAGAAGTCAGTCAGTGGAGGCAGCGTTCTTCCATATGCACCCTTCCATAGCTTTTGGGGGGGGGGGCATTTAACACAGTACGTGTCCTATAGGGATAAATAGCTTTTTTAAAACCTGCACTGTCTCACTCCATCACCCAGGCTGGAGTACAGTCGCATGCTCATGGCCAGTCCAGCGTCGACCTGCTAGGCTCCAGCAATCCTTCTGCCTCAGCCTTCCAAGTAGTCGAAACTACTGCTCCTGGCTAATTTTTTTTTTAATTGTAGAGACAAGGTCTCTCCAAGTTGCCCAGGCTGATCCCGAACCCGCAGGCTCAGACATCTACTCGCCTTGGCCTCCCAAGGTGCTGGGATTACAGGCTGAGCCACTGAGCCCAGCCTACAAAATACTTTTAAAAATTAGCCAGGCATGATGGCGCACACCTGTATTCCCAGCTACTCAGGAGGCTGAGGCAGAAGGATCACCTGTGCTCAGTAGGTCACGGCTATGGTGAGCCATGATCATGGCACTGCAGTCCCACCTGGGCAACCAAACCTGAATGATCTCTATTTTCACTCAACAATATATATATTGTTGAATATATTCTGCAGATTTTTGTCAGTTGGTTCCTAAGCACACCCTCATTTGTTTTTGACTGCTGCAGTCAATCATCTGGCCAAGCCGCTGTTTACTTGGCCAATCCCCTATTGATGAATGTTTAGGTCCTGGCCAGTTATCTGTCCTTTAACAAATAATAGGCATATCCGAGCGCCCTTGTGCAAGGGCTTCTCTAGGGTAAATAGCCATGAAGTGAGTCCAAAAAACAAAAGCCAGGCTGAGGAACTAACAGGATTTGCTGACCAATTTGACTGGAGGAAGTGGGAAGCCACAGGCTAGTTTAGGGCAAACTGTTAAGGAGCCTCAGTTTCTCTCTCCCGATGTTCTCTGTGCATTTAGCTGGCAAGGGCATTTGATGAGCCAACTTCTGCCCCAGCAGTGCATATTGTTCTGTCCAGGGAGTCTTGGGAGCTGTGATGATGGGAAGTGTCCCCAGGGACTGGTGGGATCTCCAGTGGCTGGCCCACCCACGACTCGGTTTGTCATCTAAAGCAGCCACAGAGCATGGCCCGATGGAGCCACCTGCGGGTTCTGCTGCTCCCTCCAGGCACCTCTGCTGAGGTTACAGTGTCCTATAGTTCTCTCTTTGCAGCCAGAATCCCATGACTGAAATCCAGCTTCCTGTATTTGTGGCCGTCCAGCTGTGACCTCTAGTGTAAATGTGCTTTTCTTCAGACACACACAATATTATTTTTTTTAACATCTCAGATTCCCAAAGGGCTGCGAGTCAATATTATCGCAGCGCATGGGAATGTCTGTTTCACGACATCTCTTCACATGTTAGCAGCCTGCTTCCTAAAGTCAGCTGAGCTGATGGCTTGCTTTACTGTCTCTTTGTCGATCCCTGCCGTGAGCTCCTGATCTAGGAGGCCACCTCCTCACCTCCTTGGCTTCCATATGGAGGCTGAGAAATTCACCGCACAATTTGGATAGCAGATGCTCCAACTACACCAACCACTAGGTGTGGACTGTGACTCACAGTGACTCCTTCAAAAATACTTGCTAGTCGGTGAAATCCAGGCACTCAGCATCTAGTCTGCTTGTAGCCTCACAGACTTATTTAAGGCCCCAGGACAAAAGTCCCATTTTGTCAAGAGCCAACTATGTGCTAGGCACCAGACTAGTTGCTTTACATAAAGTAAGGTTATAAATGTATATAAAAACTGTAGTATTATTAGTCCCACTTTTTTTTTTTTTGAGTCAGGGTCTCACTCTGTCACCCAAGCTGGAGTGCAGTGGCATGATCACAGCTCACTGCAGTCTCACCCTTCCGGGCTCAGGTGATCCTTCCATCTCAACCTCTCGAGTAGCTGAGACTACAGGCACACACCGCCACCACCACACCCACCTAACTTTTTAATTTTTTGTAGAGACGGGATTTCACTATATTGTCCAGGCTGGTCCCACACTCCTGGCCTCAAACAGCCCTTCCGCCTTGGCCTCCCCAAGTGCTGAAATTACATGTGTGAGCAACCGTGCTCAACAGCTCAGCAAGCAGGACCCAGCAAAGCCCCCCACCTGAGTCTCAGAACTCATCACTGGAGAGAGACCCTGCTTCCTCCAGCACTTCTACCAGCTTCCTGGAAACAAAAATACTGTCCTGCTTTTTGTTCTTTCCTTTGCTGCTGAGGCGATTGGGAGTCCCTTGAGCTCCCGAGATCACCCTCTTTTGTTGTGGCTTTCTGAGTCTTGGCCTCACAGGCTGACGGCTGGGCCTCTCATGCAGGCCTGTACACACACTCAGCCTCCTGGCCCATGGGTGTCCGCTTGAACTTCGGACAGCCAAAAGAGACGGCTGGAAGAGTCAGTGTTGATGGAATGCGCCTCCCCCAGAAACTCGTGTCACCCTTGGTAGCCCAGAAAATGCACTGAAATAGTTGACATTTACAGAATCTTGGGTGTTTTGGAAAAATCTTCTTTTTTGCCATATTTCCAGCCTGAAACCTGGGGGAACTGTCCCTTGGCTCAGAGCCATGCTCCATCGTCTCATAGCAGCACCCAGCCTGCTCACCGCACCCTCTCTGGAGCCTCTCCACTCCACTTCCAGTGAAGCGCAAACACAGACCCCGCCCATCCTCATCCGCACCCTGTCCTGCAGGGCGACTCTTGGTACCAGCCTAGTGTGTAGCACCCACAGGAAGCCACAGGGCTTAGGCGGCTCAGAAGCTCCCATCAGCGGAGTACCTGCTGCCCAGGCTTGGCCATCATGCTGTTCATACCAGGTCCAGCCCTGCTGAGGGAGCCTTGCACTGAGGAGGTTAGGGCCATGTACCCTGGGTCACACACCCATAGACAGCTGTGTGATGTCTGGAAGAGCCCTTGAGCCTCAGTGTCTCCTCCTGTAAAATGAGGCTCATGACAGGACCTGGCTCACAGCAGTAGGAGCTCAGCTGGACCTGCACTCTCTACCTGTGAGCATCACACTGTTGCAGGAGCATAATAGCCACTGCCGTTGAGAAAGGCGCCAGGCTTGGCGGGAGAGCAGCCTGCCTGGGCCATGAGCTTGGGGGTAGCGGGCCAGCACTCCTAGCCTCATGGCCCAGCTCTAGCCCCTCGCAGGGCAGCTGGCCCGACTCCTCCAGGCTGCGCCACAGGGTGCCCCTAAGCACTTCAGCCAGGGCTGTTGAGCGCTACCAGCATGCAACACCCAGCATGCAACATGTTCTTCTGAGCACTCGCCATGTTCATGCTCCCATAGACGGCACTATCTCTGGCATAGCCCATTCTTCCAGCAAGTGCAGACTGAGCGCCTCCTGCAGCGTGTCTGGCCCCATGCAGGTGACAACCTACCTGGGCGAGGCACACGAGGACATGGAGGACTGGGGGCCTGAGATAACTTGGGGGAAGGGTGCTGGCAGGGCAAGTCCCCCAGGACCATGCAGCCAGGGTGCAGGGCATGAGGGGAGCTCTGGGGGCCTGGAGCCATGAGGAGTGTGTGGGTTCCATCGTGAACTCTAAGCCGGGGTGGCTGGACCTTAATCGTGTTTGTCCAGGCCCCTTGCACATGCTGGCAGGAGAGTGGGTGGTAGACAGCAGAGTGGGGCCACGGGGGACCCAGAAACCGAGCACAGCTAGGGTACTGGAGGGTGTGGGGTGCCCTTGGCTAGCGTGGCCATTGGTGAGCTTGGGGACAGTGAGCCTGGTTGTGACAGATCTGCCCCAGAGGATGGTGTGGTCCCTGCACACCATGTGATACCCCAGGAACTTCCCATTCATAATCTCAGCAACCCCCCAAGGGTAGTGAACTGGGAAACTGAGACTTGAGAGGTGGGGGATCAGCCTGGGTCATGCACAGGAAGCAGCAGTGTGCTTTGCACTCTGTCCCCAAGCTGTTCTGAGGCTGAGACATCTAAATGCTCGGGTGCCACTTGCCAGAGCATCTCATGAGGCTTGCCAAGCTGCCAGCATCAGTCTAGGTGTCTCCACAGCCCGGGCTCACAGTGACTGGGGCGGGAGATGCTGTTACCCTCCCCACTGAGCAGTTGAGGAGCCTGAGGCCCAGAGAGGTGAAGGAACTTGCCCCAAGTCATACAAGCAGTATGTGGTGTTGCTGACATCCGCTCCAGGCCATCTGATCCCCACAGTCTGCTCAGCCCAGTGTCTGGGGACCCTCCTCAGAGCCTTGCCCTCGGGGGCCACAGCTGGCAGCTGGCACTGTGATCTTACCTGCAGCTCCACACACCCGTGCATGGCCCATGCACTGAGTATCTAGGCTCCGAGAGCCAGTTGACATTTATCCAATAGGTGCCATGCAGCAGCAGCTTTGCTCCTCCAGCTCGTGGCCCAGGCTGGCTCTCAGCCAGAACTCCTTAAAAAATAATCATGAGGCCAGGCATGGTGACTCAAGCCTGTAATCCCAGCACTTTGAGAGACTGAAGTGAGAGGATTGCCTGAGTCCAGGGATTCAAGACCAGCCTGG
Organism: Carlito syrichta; assembly: GCF_000164805.1. NCBI lineage: Eukaryota > Metazoa > Chordata > Mammalia > Primates > Tarsiidae > Carlito > Carlito syrichta. Next base: position 224,859 of record NW_007249715.1, on the reverse strand, counting down.
GCAACTTGGTGAGACTTCGTCTCTACAATAAATTAAAAAATTAGCTGGGCTAGGTGGCACACACCTATAGTTCCAGCTAATTGGAAGGCTGAAATGGAAGGATTACCTGAGCCCAACAGGTCAAGGCTGCGGTGGCCACGAGTATGCCACTGCACTCCAGCCTGGGCAACAGAGTGAGCCTCCACAACAGAGATCCAAGGTCTGCTGGTCAGAAGCAATTTAGCAGTGTTCTGGAAGGTTCTAGGCTGGCTAGGCATGTGGCTGAGCCCTTCAGTGTGTGAGTTTGGGACCTCATAACTCGTTCCTCCTGGGCTTCAGTGGGAAGCAGCGGTGCTTGTCTTCACACATTCCCGGAACAGCTCCTGTGTGCCAGGTGCTGTGCCCAGGCTGGTGACCCTGCCCATGGAGCTTGCCATCTTGTGAGAGTGCAGCAGCATTCAGATCATCTCACCAGGAGCCAATGGGGTAAAGACGGGGAGCCTAACCTGTCCCATGGGGACGGGGAGGCTTCCCTGAGGGGCAGGTGGGTCGATCATAGGAAGATTCGTGGGAGCAGATGGGGGGCAGCATAGCAGGGCCTCTGTGTCAGGAAGGCTCTGGCGCCCAGCGATGGGCACTCATGCACGGCCACTTCTGTCCCAGGCACATTCTGTGCATTCATTGTCTCCTTTTCAGAACCTCCCTAGGGAAAGGGAAGCACACGCTCATCTTGCAGTTGAGGTTTCCTGAGGCTCAGGGTGGTTCCGTAATTTTCCTGGAGCTGCACAGCTAGTGGGCAGCAAATCCAGTGTCCTTTCCTTGCCCTTGCCACCACCCCAGCCTCCCACTCTATATCCTCACGTGTACCTCTTATTCCCTGTCGTGTGTTGTTACTGGCACGGCCCAGAAGGACCAGAGCCCCATAACCATCAAGCCCATTGGAGGATAAGTACTTCTACCTTAGTGACCTCAAATCTGCAAACAACTGGAAACCCAAAACCATGCCTTGACAGTCCCCCCTGTTCCCATCCCTTGGTACCTTCCAGCAAGCCACCTGGTTGGTCACCTCCCAGCCCCTGTCATCTGCCATGAAGTAAGCGCATCTCAGGACAGAGCAGAGCCATGCCATCCCAGAGGAGCAGGGGCTGAGTGTGCTGTCCTCCTCTAGGGTGTCCCGGCAGCCTTGGGATGGAGAGCGACCTGGCCTCCTGCTTCCAGGCCCTTGGGTCAGCTCCTTGCTTCTCTAGGCAAGTCAACGTGTCCTTTCTCTGTCCTGACCTCCACGACTTCCATGGGACAGCCCACAGGTGGTCAGGAAACCTGTTGGCTAGAGCCCCACAACAGCAAAGAAAAGCCACCTTTCCCTCGGCCAACAGTAGCCCACGGGGCATCCCTGATGGTGCCAGGCATGGAGGCCCAGCTCTTTGGGAAGTGTGGCATCCCCGTGCCTGCAGGACCTGTCCAGCTGGGGACCCTGGCTGGAGCCACCCCCACCCCGTGGCCCTCTATCCTCAATGTTTGTTTAGAATTGCCTGGAGAGTCGTTGGAAAAGCCCATGTCCAGGCCAGCCCAGTGGAGGCAGTGAGGCCACTGGTTGGTGGCACTCTCCTCTGTAGGAGCATTGGCTGCCTCACGGGCGGGGGACACACGGGGCTCTGGTACGGGGATGGGCCTGGTTCAGAGAGGCCAGTTCATCAAAGCTTGCCATGCTCTTAGCAAGCCCATTATGGTGTGGCTCTGCCCCCACTCAGGTGCTGACAACTGGGGAGTTGGGGTTCACTGCCCTGAGGGAGTTCACGGTGTCCTGGGAAGATGACACCTAACTCACTGTCACAACAAAGTCTGATCCTCGCTGTGGAGGTGTGGAGGCCCACAGCAGGGAAGGCTCTAGAAGGAGGTCTCAAAGAGGAGGCCACACTGCACATCATGGGTGTGACTGGGCTGTGAAAACCACATATGCACATAGGTCCTCAAGCAGCTGGGAGTAGGTAGTGGGCAGCAGGAGACAAAGTCACATAGGAGCAGTCCCTGCTCCTAGCTAACCGTCCTGGACTTCGTTGGAGGGTCCAGGGAGCCACAGATGGGTGTCAAGCAGGACCTAGAGCCCTGTCCACTGGCCACACACAGCCCTGGGAGCGGGGAAACAGTCCCTCATGGGCCAGCCTGGGCTGGACCGCCAGTGGGGTGCAATGACCCACACTTAGCTGGCAAGAAGAGGCAGTGTATGACACATCTTCACATCAAGCGGCTGGAGCCCAGGTCACTCACCGGTCCAGGGCCATGCAGGGTCGTTCACAGCATCTCCAGTTCCCACATCCAGACTCTTCCCTAGCCATCAACTCTGCCTGGTAAATGGAGTCCCCACCCAGGACTCTTACCAGCACACCCATCTCCTGGGTGAGAGGCCGACTGACTTCCTCTTAAAGCACCAGAGAGTAAATATTTTAGGATTTTAGGGCCATTTGGTCTCTGTCACAACTAATCTCTCCCATCACAGCCAAAAGCATCCAAGGGTGGGCAGGCCTGGATTTGGCCTTGTCTGAGCCTGGGTTGTTTCAGCGTCTTCAAAACCGGTCCTGCTGCTTCTCTCCCTGCCCACTACAGTCTGTTGTCTGTTCTCAGCACCATAGCTAGAAAAGTCCCTTCAGGGCACAAATGAGGGCATGTGCCTCCTTAATTCATCACTGACACACACACACACACACACATAAACCCCCCCATCTCACTCGGCATGAAGCCAGGTCTTCACAGTGGCCTCAGGTCCCATCCAGTCTGGTACCCCTGCTCCTCCTTAGACTGGCCTTGCCTTCCCTCATGGTCCCTGGGCCCACGCCAAGGCAGCCCGAGGGGCTCTGGCTGAGCTTCAACCATGCCAGGCATGCCCCTGCACTAGGTGGCCTCTGCTTGGCTCTGTCCTCACTTCCTTCAGGTCATTCCTCAGACCTCACCATCTCAGGGGACATCTCCCCTGACCACCCATTCTATGTAATAGCAATCCCGTCCCCACTCACAGTACTTCAGGGGTCCCTGCCCTGCTAATTCTCTTCATGGCACTCAACCTTTCCTGACATTTTCTAATTCTTACTTGTTTGCCTGTCTCATCCCATGGTCAAGCTGTCAGCTCCAGGAAGGCCGGCACTGTGTTTTGTTTACTGCTGAATTCCCAGCTGCTGGGCTATAACAGGCATACAGGTGGTGCTGGGTAAATATTGGACAGATGGATGGGTGGATGGATGGATGTAGTGGGTTGAAGAACAGATGGATGTAGAGGGGTGGATGGATGGGTGGATGTGGAGGGAGAGAGGAATGGATGGATGAGTGGGTAGAGGGATGGAAGGGGGGAGGGATGGTAGATGTACAGATAGATGTAGAGGGATGGGCAGGTGGATGATGGAGCCAGACTCCCTTCTGTGTGCTAGACACTGTTCTCTGGGGTCTCAGTGTGCCAAAGAGATCACTCTCTTTGGCTCTCCCAGACACTGTGGACACCTTAGATAGTCCGGAACTGCCCACCATGTGTAGTGTCCCAAAGGAACTATCAGAAAGCTAGACCTGGAGTCCAGGCAGGCTTCTCTGAGGAAAGGTTGCTGACCTGGGAGGAACAGCACTGGGCAGCCTTGTCCCAGACAGGGCCTTGCAAATGCGAAAGCCTTGGCCCACAGGCTGCCTGATTCCCAAGGAATGAAAACACTGCTGCCTGTGTGGTACCTGCTGCCAGGTGTGCTGGGCACAGAATTCCCATTTGCCATTAATCTCCACCCTAGCCAGATCAGTGGGGCCCAAGACTTTGGTTGCATTTCCCGGCTGGTATTCAGCCCAGCAGGCCCACGGTAGCCCTGACTGCCTCCCTTCATCAGCACAGGAGGGGTTTGACCTGCAGGGGAGGAATATGAATTCTGTTGGAGAGGACAATTCTTGGTGTGGGCCTGACTTGAAGAATGAAATGTTTTGTGCCACATGCAGGAGAGTGGCCAGCAGGATGTGGAGCGGAAGGATTTCAGAGAAGCCAGGTTCCAGGCCCACTCACAGTGTCGTGGCTAAGCATTTGCAGTCCCCCACTATGAGCGCCTCAAAGCTTGTTATGTAGAAGATGAAAACATTCTAAAATTGATGGTGGCAATGGTGACACAACTCTGAATACACAACACATCAGTGGATTGTCCACTTTAAATGGGTAGATAGGACGGTTATATCTCAGTGAAACTGTTGTATTGAAAAAACAGTTCTAAACCCATCAGACTGTCACAAAGCTGTCATCAGTCAGCACATAAAAACCACATTATCTCATTTGGGTCCCATTTTGATCATAAAGCAGTCCAGTTTATGTAACATTTTCCTTAAAGCAGTCCAAAAAGACATTGGAACCCACAGCACATTCCAGAATAATTTGGAAACCCTGATGCAATCCAGCCTCACCTGGCACCCTTCCTCTTCCCTAAAACGTGCCTGTTTTCCACTTCTTTTTGACTTTGAAGAAAAAAAACTCTGTTCTTGCTGGTAAAATAGCCTCCTGTTCCTTTTTCTTTCCTGTAAATTATGAGATAAGTTTGCATTTCATACCTTTCCAGAAATCTCTCTTGATTGTGGTCTGACCTCAGAATCATGATTTCTGGGAAAGTAGGTATTAGAATCACCACTGTGAATATTTGTTGAAACCCTTAAAGTGCGGTGAGCAGTTTGTGTTGTGAATTTGAGAGAGAAAACAGGTGAACAGTACCTGCTTATTGCTCTGGAAGCTGCTTCCTGGTTGACTCATGCCAATGACTTCAAAAAATATAATCCCAAATGCTCATGTTATGTCTTGGATGCAATTAGGGCTAGCTGTGGGCTTTGTGTGGTAGAACTGGTCGAGAATGTGTGAAGGCACTAAGACTTAACACAGCCACTGTTTATTGAGCAGTTACTGCACACAGACACTGTGCTACACAAGGTGTGTGTACCTTCACTTAATCCTCTAGATATATGATGTAGGGATAATCTGTCCATATTATATCAAGGGAAACTGAGGCTCAAGGTTACAGTCTCTGTTACACAGCCAGTCAGCACCAGAGATGGGGCTTGAACTGATCTGTTTGTCCCCAAAGCCCACCCTCTTAACTCATATGCTGTGCCTCTGTTTCCCTGTGTATGCCCCAGCGTTGAGACTTCCAGGCCAGTGCTCCATGCCCTGCATAGAGGATGGCTGGGAAAGCACATTGTGTCTCACAGCCTCGGGAGCAGCTCAAATAAGAAGCCAGTGGGTAGCACCATCCCCTGAGTGCAGCAACAGCCAGATTGCTCTGCCTCCTGTGACAAGTGACGTGATCATCAGCGCAGGCCCAGAAGAACCTCAGAACAGAAGCCCAGCGGCTCTGTCCAAAGAAGGACTCTCACGATTATTTATTAATTGTGAAAGGGAAGAAAAAATAATAGGGTTTCCTGGAAAGGGATAAAAGTTCAATATGATAAACTCCCGAAGAGCAATGAAAGGCCACTGAGGGCAGAGAAATAAAGGACAGAGAGAGCAGCAGAGATGATGAATCAAAGACCAGCAGCGTGTTGGTGAGGTGGGAAGGCTGCACGTCGCGAGAGGGAAGCGCGGCCGGCGTCGTGGAGCATGGCAGCAGGACCTGGCCCCGGAGTCACAAGACCCTGGGGACCAGCTGAGGATGACAGGGATGAATGGAACCAGTTTGCTGTTCCACCATGACTGCAGGCCCATTGTAATAATTTGGTGCATGAATACATGAATGTAGAAAATTATCAACAAAAACTGCAAAGCTACAGGAAGATGAGGTCATTCACAGTCCTACCAGCCCAGAAAAAAGCATCATCAGTCTTGCCGTGTACTTGCCATTTATGTCTTCTCTGTTTTTCCTTTCTTGAATTAAAAAATTAATTACCTAAAAAATATATGAGCTTATTCTCCATTTTAAAAAATCAAAGTATTACCAAGCCGTCATGTGCCCAGAGCCAATGAACAGGACAGAGCAGTTCTTCTGCCCTCTCTGCAGTTCTGAAACTAAACAGCTCTGAAAATCAAAAGATTTTTCCTAACTCACTTTTTGGCAAAACCTGCTCAGAACCATTTATGGGCTGTTTATTAGAGTTGTTCATGGGCCGGGCTTGGTGGCTCAGCCTGTAATCCCAGCGCTTTGGGAGGCCGAGGTGAGTGGATTGCCTGAGCCCACAGGTTCGAGACCCGCCTGGGCAACTTGGTGAGACCTCATCTCTACAATAAATCAAAAGTTAGCCAGGCGTGGTAGCACGCATCTGTAATTCCGGCTACTCAGAAGGCTGAGGCGGAAGGATTGCTGGAGCCCAGCAGGTCGAGACTACAGTGACCGGGAGCGGCCATAGCACTCCAGTCTGGGTGACAGAGTGAGACTCCAAAAAAAAAAAAAAAAAAAAAAAAAAAAGAGTTGTTCATGCCAGTTATGGTGAGTATATGTATTTTTTTCTGCAGAAATGTAATGTTTGGTTTCAGCTGCCTGAGACCCAGCTGAAGGTGTCACAACACACGAGAAAGCACCACATGGCCTTTTATCTCCTAAAGACTCTTAAGTTCCAGGACACATCTGGCCAGGGGTATAAGATAAGGAATTAGGGTTCTGTGATTGTCTTACAGTTGGGCTGCCTTGTTTGTTTTTCAAACCTAAACAGAATTACAGTCCTGTATACCCTACTACCGCTTGCTTCATTCGGATACCACTGTGAGTAGGAATCTGTGTTAGCACTTAAGGATTTCACATATTCCTTGTCATGGTTGTATAGTATTCTGCTGTGTGGATACGTGTATGTGTTTGGCTGAGCAATTTGTTGCTCCAGGCTTTTGCTGTTACACACAGTGCCACAGTGTGCATCCACAGACATGCCTCTCCGTGTGCACAAGAAACAGGATTTCTGGGTCATGAGGTATTGTTTCTAACAACATTTCCATCATGTCAGAAGCATTTCTCTGTGCAGTAAAATACCTCTTCCTAAATCTCATTCTTCGTTTTTGTTTTTGTTTTGAGTTGGGATCTCTGTCACCCAGGCTGGAGGGCAGTTGCATGATCATGGCCACTATAGCCTCTACCTCTGGGCCAAGGCAATCCTTTCACCTCAGCCTCCCAAGTAACTGGGATCACAGGCATGCACTACCATACCCGGCTACATTTTTTTTTTTTTTTTTTGTAGAGACAGGGTCTCCATTGTGTTACCCAGGCCGGTCTCGAATTCCTGGCCTCAAGCAATCCTCCTGCCTCAGCCTCCCAAAGTGCTGAGATGACAGCACGTGCCACTGTGCCCCCCCTACATGTCACTCTTGGTGGTTGCATGATAGTCCACCATCTGAGTATTCCTTCATCTCACACTTCTGGACGCCAGAAGTCCCAGGTCAGGCTGCCGGCAAGGTGGTTCCTTCTGAGGGCTGTCAGGAGGAATCTGATCTACAAGCCTTTCTCCTTGGCTTCTAGTGGGTGGCTGGCAATCTTTGGTACATCTTGGCTTATGAAAGCATCTCCTTAGTCTCTGCCTTTGGCTTCACATGGTGTTCTCCCAATGTGCAGGTCTGTGTCCAGATTTTCACTTTTTAGCAGACATAGTCACATTGGATTGGGGCCAACCCTCAAGAGATCACCTTGACGAATTGCGTCTGCAAAACAACCCTGTCTCCAGTCAGGTCACATGCTGAGGTCCTAGAGGCCAGGACTGAATATAAGAATTTGGAGGAGCACAGTATAACCCAGTATGTCTCAAGTCACCAAACTTTACTCCATCCGGTTATTTTGGCTATTTAGGTTGTTTCTATCACATGGTAAATTACCCTGTAACTAACATCCTTATACAGAAACCCAGGCCCACATTTCTAATGATCCCTCTAGAAACCATTCCTTAGGGCCTAGGGGAATGTCCACATTACAGCTCTTGATAGACCCTGCCAGGTGCTAGAGGCCAGAAAGCAGCATGGGAGTGCCCACCTGGCTACACCTGGGCTCTCCAGATGCCCCAGCCCGGTGCTCCAAGATGCTGTCCCCTGCACGTGTATGCCAGGACAATCCCAGGCAGTCTTTCTGTCAAGTCACATTTTCATTTCTCATTCCTGCCTAAAAGAGAATCTATGGGTTAACAGCAGAATAGAAACCATAGCTCAGAATGTCTGTTGAGGGCATGTTCTCCTGTGGCTGTCTAGATGACTAGAGATTTCAGAAATACGGGGCCCTCCAGGCACAAGGCATTAAATCAGTCAGTGAAATTTCACTAGCAGGGCAGCTTGCCAAGCGAACCCAAGAGAGAGACGTGAGCTCTGTGACTCAGTCCACGAAGCCCACGGCCGCCTGCACTCGCCCACTGCTGCAAGAGGCACTCAAACAAACACACAGCCCAGTGGGGGCAGGACTGGCTGGGGAAAGGGTTCTCCAGAGACAATCCGGTGGCTTCTTAGGGCAGATTCTGAGAGCCAGAGACAGGCAAAGACCCCAGGAATCCAGAGCTTAATCCAAAGAACGAGACAGCCGAGCAACCTCTCAGAGAACCAGAGGGTTTTGTGTGTGTGAGGAGCAAAAAGACAGCAGCAGGTGCTCAGTACCCGGCAAGGAGCTGGCACTGAGGGCAGACACCTCACTCAGCAGGGCTGGGGCCAGCTTATACAGACCAGAGAGCAGGATGCAGGCAAGGATAAATTTAGCCTGCGTTTCAGGGGGAAACATTGATCTCGAACGTAGTGCTGTCATTTAAAGGAAAGTGGAAACCTTAGGCTGATCATTTGGGACAATTTCACTTGAACAGATAAAAGCCAGGAAAAACGAATGCTCGCAGCCAGCTCATGCTTCTAGCACATCCGCAGAATCTTTCTTTTGGCAGAAGGGCACCTGGTTTCTGCCTGGGCCTGAAGGGTGGTCCACCCACCACCCTTATCTTTTCCCAAGAAAAGTTGCCACCTGGTTTTCTGGAAGCTTCTTAGGTTTAGCTTTCCAATCCCAAATGTCCATCTTCAAAGGGAATGACGCCAGAGTTTGCTTGGCTCCCGATCCGGGTCGCTGACATTTGATGGGTCTCCATGTCAGGGCAGGGCTGCTGCTGACCCCTCCCAGTTGTCTAGAACTGGAAGAACAGCCATCCCTGATGGCTGTAGGTAGATTTTTCTTTTAAACTGGATCCCTTGCATTCATATGGCATCCTGAGCATTGTTTCTACCTTGCACCACCGCGGCGGTCCCAGACAGGAGAGCACCTACCCCAAGGACGTTTCTGCAGCCTCACTAATCCAGAAGTGACAGTGTCTTTTATGTGGTCTCCCTCTGAGATTGCTCCCTTGTGTGGAAGGGGAAGAAGGTCCAGTCTGTCAATATTTGGGGCACTAATCAACTGCTTTCGGGCGCCAGGGTCATTGAAAGCCTGAGACGTTTCCAGGAATTCATGGCTGTAACCCGTGGTTGACCGTAAAGGATTTCCAGCGAGGGTAGGAAAGAAAGCAGCCCAAATCTCCGCTCCACCCCCTCCTCGGCCTGAGCGCTGTCCGTTGTCTTGGATTCTTGGGAAGAATGAAGTCAATGCACGTAGTGGTGTGGGTCCAAGTTAATAATACATGTGGAGGAAGGAGAGGATGTTCAATATTTAAACATTGCAGAGCGCTTGGCTTGTTTGCCAGCTGCTGCCCTCCGCCTGCTTTCTGGATGGGTTCTGAAAACCATGTTCTCTCCCCAACTCTGAGCCTGGCATCTAATGCCAGCAATTTAGACAGAAAAGGAAACGGGGACTTTTCTAGGCAACCTGAGCCAGCAGGACATCTTCTTGTTTTCTCTTGCCTTTCTTAGAGGAAGGGAAAGGATGAACATGTGGAAACTAAGGTTTCTATGAATCCTGGGGTGCTTATAAGGAGTTTCTGTGCTTTGAGGTCATGTCCAGTGTTCTTAATTTTCCCAGATTTGCGTCTCGCATTTTTCATATAAATGTTGTGCTTTGGTTCTTATCTCTAACAGATTGAAAAGACTTAGCAATGCAGCATAGAATTGTGTTTAAGAAATGGCGATCCGAGTATGCATACGAGATAGGTTCCTTATAAGTTGCCTGTGCTGCAGACTCATGTGAATCAATGCCTTTTTTCTTCTTGACACACATTATTTACAAGGAAAAGCATTCCTTTGGGGGAGGGAGAAACATTTGGCCCAAAGACATAATAAAATCATGCTTAAGGATGCAGCAAACTTTAAAGTCTCTTAGTTAAAGGAAATCAATACATTTAAGATGAAATATTAATACTACTGAAAAAAATAAGTCCAAACTACAGACGCAGGATAGGCAGGGCGGTTTTACTGTTGAACACATCAGCTTAGCATTTGTAAGGAGGCACGAGGGGAAACAGATCGAACCAAGGCCTGTTGGAGAAGCCCCTCCAGCTCCTCAGAAGCCCTTTTGTGTGCCTTCCTCAAGTGCCAAGGCGAATTCCAAATGTTTTGTAGCAGCTGCCGACTTCTGGAAAGGAAAAGTTGCCTCTAAGCTGGACAGAGGCGTACACACGGGTATATACATGCACCCACACACCCAGAGCAAAGAGACATGGAGAATTTGAGAAAGCCACTTGTCTGAATGCACGACTCACTGTTCCCTCCTGCCCCATCCTCTGTGAATTGCTCCAGTAGAGACTTTCGGGGATGTGTTTCACAGCGGGGTGGACCATACAAAGTGGCTGTTTCTGTCGGGCTGCTTGGCTGAATACTGGCAGTTTTAGGTTCAGCCTAACCCGCCCGCCCAGTTCTCTGTCAGAGAAACACTAACAGGGCAGTCCTGTGTGTCTCGAATGCAACATGACCTGAGATTTTAGGAATCTAGGCAAAAATAACACGGTCATTTTCTCATAAACTGTTAGTACGTAAGTCTCTTAAACTCAGTTATTTACAGTTACTCAGGAACTCTCTGCTCTCTCCCCCTTGACTAATTTCTGAAGCCTCCAGTCAGAACAGCTAGCATGGGGAAGGTTTTAGTTCTGTGTCGTGCTGCTTTCTGAGGAGCTGAGCCACTTCTTTTACTCCATACCTCTTTGTCTAAAGACACTGCTAGAAAGGAAAGTCCCCGTTCTGGTCTCACGGGGTCCAAGTTCCAGGCCATAAATCTCAGCTACATAAATTCCCAGCTACGTAATCAAAACAGCGAGCACTGCCTGAACACTTAGACTCTGCTAATGCTTTCATCCTCACAAACCCTGTGAGCTGTGGTGCCTTCAGTCATTTAGATGAGAGAGTTCACAGGCTCACTGGGTGAGTGGGTCTCCCAGAGTCATGTGTCTGTGGCAGGTGACCAGACCCCGGGCACCCCCATCACTCTATCCTGTGCCCAGAGTGGAAGCTGCAGGCCCAGGATTGACTCTTCTCAGAGCTTCTTCCCTGCAGATGACAACCGTCTGATTGGCCATGTCCCATAGGTCTGCCAGAACAGAGGTTGGCAGAGTCCTGTCCACTTGACAGCCTCAGGATGGACTTCGGAAACTTGCTGTGGGCTGATGTCTACTGAGGTCTCTGTGCAGCTCTGTACACTCTCCCAGGTCCTATTTGACCTGTGTCGCCTGGATGACATCCCCAGTTTTGGTTATAGATGGCATATAATAGCGCATCATCAGCTGGCGGTCTGGCCTAACCCTAATCTACAGAAGCTCACGGCAGGAGAGTCTTCGGTGATGTGGCCCAGTTGCAGTTAACCACCCCGCTCTGTGGAATCAGAGTCCTGGGCACAAGTGGGGCACACAGCTCTGTGTCTGGGGAATACACTGTGTGTGTGTCAGCCGTATATGCCTTTTGCAGAGAGCCTCAACAAATTCCCTGCCCCTCTGTACACTGATGCCTCAGAGAGCACAGGGGGCAGGATGCATGTGTCAGTGTGTAAGACACACCACATAGCCTCCCACTGCGGGCTTGAGAGGACCACGCAGGGCCGGTGAGGGCAGAGACTCGCTGGGAAGGACCTGGCACCCTTGACCAGCCAGAAGTTCTGGAGGCCGGGTGGATTCCTGGTTCATCTCCCTTAGGCGTGTGGGGCAAAGGAGTCAGGGTCACGAGCACCCATGTTCAGAGCCTCTGGGTGACTGTCTAACCTACCTCCCTCCTGCTGCTCTTCCAGCCCCATTTGCTGCCTCAGCAGCGAGGCTGCCGCGATGGCCACCGCTGGGCCTTCTAGTGTCTTGGCTGAAAGACTGTTGTGGAACTCTTTGCTTGCTAGCGTACAGACGGTAACACCTTCCCAAGAGGGCAGGGGCTGGTGAGGCAGGGGCCCCGTCCTCAGTAACAAAACCCAGTCCTGGAAACCTTCAGTTCCGAAAGTCCAGAGCAAATTTGTGCCCCTGTGAGAGTCTCAGATCTGCCCCACCCGTGCCCCAGGTGCCAGCCAGCCCTCTGCAACCTGGGGAAGTGCTCATGAAAGATGACACATTCCTGACATCCGCGCAACCCAGGCACCCCAGTAGCAAACATTGGGTCTCCCAGTGGGTGGCAGCCCACATAGGCAGGGGCCACCTGAAAGCGGAATCATTGCTAGGGGCATGGTTAGGACAGAGGTGGCACAGAGAGAGAGCAAGAGACTGAAAGAGCATTTTTTTCTTTTCTGCAGGTTTTCAAGTTTAGTCCTTAAAATCCAAGATGATTTATCCATGGATAAAGAGCTATAGGCCAAAAGATTCTACAAGTTCCCAGCTATTTTTGTATGTTAGACGTGTTACCCCTTGAGAAGCAACCAGAAATAAAAGCTGTTAAGCATTCCGAGGTGCAGCCAGTCAGTGACGGAGGGGTTGCCTTGGTGAGGTGTGGGACAGCCTGGGTGGTGGCTCAGGCTTGGCCCAGGGAGGCTGAGGAAACCCCCCCCCCCCCCCCCAGGTGCCTGATGGTAGGTCTGCCCCTGGGCTGGACAGGAAGTGGCTTCTGGAGCACCTGTGCACAGGAAGAAAATCAGAAATCACTTTGGGGGAATACCTTCAATCGCCCCAAAGTGCCCAGTGTTGTGCACACAAACCAGAAAGAGCAGGTCACTTGAGACTCCCTGAAGGGACGCTGAAAGGGGTCTCCATGAAAATACCCAAGGTTTCTGTCTTTCCCCAGACCGCAGGGTCCTAGCAGTGAGGGAGGGACTTCCGAGGCCCCCAGGGCCCTGCTGGCCCGTGGTCACTGCCCTCGGTTCCGTAGATTCCTTCATTTTGTACAGATTCCTGAGGATTCCCCCACAAACAATCAGGCCTTGCCCAGCTCATGTGGGTGTGCTGTTGCTGGGCTCAAAGCCGAAGCCCGCTTCCTCAGCCCCTACCACATGCTCTTTGAGCCGTTGTTGGTGATTTGGGCCCGGTGCCCCATCTTCCTAAGGTGGCTTTTCCAGGGTACCGTCCCTACTCTGGCTTCTATCCCACCTGCCCTCAGCATCACTCTCCTCTTGCGGGAGGTGGGATACATGGAGATCTTCCCAGTAAGCTGCCACCTGTCCAGAGCCACCGGCAGCTGAAGTCCCAGACTTAGTCACGTCCAGCCCCTCCTCTTTCACCAGGGGACCTGGCAGACTGCTCTGGGAGGTGACAGGGCCAAGCCGAGGAAGGAGCCAGCCAGGAGAGAAATCAGGCTGTGGCGCACTTGCTGTCTTGGGCCTGTGTGCGAGGTCACTGGGCCAATTGATTTTTTACTGTTTCCCAGCATCGCGATGAGTGGAGAGAAAATATGAACACTGCATCGTCAGAAACCCGAGCCGCAGCTGCGGGTGAATTTGCTAATGAAAGGCGAGCTCAGGGCAGCAGCCTGGCCTCATTCACGTCCGAGACTCACGGGCTTCAGGTGACACTTTTCAATCCGGAGCAGCCATACATAAATGTGGGTTTTGTTACAGCAGCCTGCTCCCCCTCCACAGCACAGCTTTGTCCTAAATGAGGGCTGCAGAAATGGGACTTCTCAGAAGCTGCCCATCTCCAGAGTCTGGGCAATGAGGCCCCGAGGTGTGGCGCTCAGGCCAACGTGGAGGCTGGAGGCCCTCTCATCCCACAGCAGAGGCTGCATAGCAGCTCACAGACAGGAGATGTGCTGGGTCTGGCTTGCCTGGGGTTGCCCACCTGTTTTTTTTAAAAGCATGTGAATGAAGAGGTCAACATTTCTAAAAATCGTGAAGGTTTCCATACAAATACCCCACTTCTCCTGGGGAACCAGAAGCTGTGGCCACATCGAGGCCTCTCCTCGCAGGCAGGGGAAGCTGCGGGCTGGACCTCGGTGTCCCTGGGCTCCACCAGCCCCTGTCGACCCTGACACAGGGGCCGGATGTCCCACGCAGCGTGTTCCTGCAAGGCAGCAGCACCGTTTTCCTCGTGGACGGGAATGGTTCTCAGTGCCCACATCCCTGTAGTGAGGGGAGGACCGCCGGGGAGGGTGGCCGCCACTTTCTACCTCAGCCCCTCCTCGTCACTTATGTTACCTGTGACTTTCAAAAGTAGGATCTGCAGATGTGTCTGGAAAGGGGAGGGGAAGCCCCTCCTTGGTGAGGCACCGTGCCAGCAGAGCATTCCATTTTCATCTCATTTATAAATTGGAGTTTCACCGTTCGGGGGAAAATGTGTCAAGGGCTGTCCTAGGGCGTCGCCTTCTCTAGCCAGACCACCGGCTTTCTGGGACATGCCCTGGAGGGCTAACGGGATGAAACCTTGAGGGTGACTTGCTATGTCGTGTGGGTCGCCTGGTCTCCTTCTTTCTGAGGTCGTGGCTCCCAGGCACCACAGAGCTCAGCAGTGACACACGCTTCCCCAGCTGGAAGTCGTTCTGGTGTGACTTGTCACACCCCGCCCACCTCTCCGTGTTGGACTCTCGTTTGGTTTCTGCTTTGGTGGCTTTCTGTGTTCAGTATCCATGGCATTTGGGTTTGGGGTATAATATACATGCCTTCTTGATTTCCCCTGGAAGAAGGTAACGTGTAAGCACAGCTACAGGGCATGAGGCCACGGGTGAGGTTAGCACCCTTGAGTAGAGTGGAGAGGCCTCGAAAGGAATTGTGACCACTGTGTCCTCCCCCTCCTGCTCTTGCAAAGCCCTTGTGGACCCCATAAGCTCGGGTCATTTCCACATCTTCCAGAGGATGATTTTAATCACATGGCCAATGTCCTCAGGATAACTACAGTGTGTAAAACAGCCCACCTGAGCAGACCGTGAAGGCCAGCAGGGCCTCCCTGCTCCCTCAGAGACATAAAAAAACCTCTGGCACCAGCCTCCATTTCTAGCCTGTGCATGTCTAAACCCCTCCCACCACTTCATCTCTCACCCCCCCCATTTCTAGGTCTTGGTCCTTGTGTGTAATCCTGGTGGCCTGATGTGAACCCAGACAAAAACTCGGCCCCTTCCCTGGTTGCCACCAAAAAAGTCCACTCGCACCATGTGGGAAGGAGTTGGGAGACCATTTCCTAAAGACTTGGCCACCTCCCCCCATCACATGTCCCTTCCCCTCTTTCTTGTCATCCCACATGCCCAGAGTCCCCCCAGCAGGCCAAGGGCAACTTTTCCTGCACTGGAAGCTCTGGGGACCAGCCAGTCCCTGTTTCTAGGGGACTCAACTCCCTTCCCTGCGTTAACAAAGCTTTACCCCGGACTGTGTCCATTAAGATTGGGTCCAGCCTCATAGTAAAGACAAACCCAAAAGAAAAGCCTATTTTCCTCCCAGGTAAAAGAAACCTGGATGTAGGTAGCCAGGGAATTCACAAAGGCATCAGAAACCCATGCTCCTTACTCAGCCATCCCTCATGTGTGATTCATCCTCATGGTCCAGGAAGACTGCTACAGTTCCAGCCATCACATCCATTTTCCAGGAAGCAGAATTGAGGAGGATATACCCCCTTTCTGTGAAGATGAGAGGGAGGCGGGGGAGTTCCAGGCAGGGAGCAGCCTAGCAGAGGGAGAAGGCAAGTGGCTCTTGCTCTGAAATCTGGAGACTGACTTGGCTGCTGGAGGCGGTTGGCCTACTCCCATGCTCCCCCACCCCACACCCAGTGATGCTGAGGTTTTAGGAGGTACTTGACTTGAGAGGCAGCTGAGGTTTGAACGTCCCTGAGTCCTGTGCATTTGACCAAGAACCTAATGATCAAAAGCAGAGATTGTCAACTGAAAGGCCTGCATGGCCAGGTAGGCTAGGGGGCAGGGGACAGGGCATGAGCTCTGCACAGCCTCCTCCAGCTGCCGTCGTGTGGGAAAGGGCCCAGTAATGCCAGATCTTTTCGCTTATTAAGAAGCCAGAAATCTGGGCTTTTCTGTAAAATCTCCCGATGTGTAAACACTGATGCCTATAACCCACGTGCTCGTGCTGAGCACAGCAGAACCCTACAGGGCCCTGTGCTGCAGTGACAATGCCAGGTCCCGCATCATGCAGTGACCTGGCTCTCAGCAGGCAAGGCCTAGAGACCGGAGGCCCTGGGGGGGGGGGG
>NW_007249715.1:184114-208483 GCF_000164805.1 Carlito syrichta | reverse complement strand
GGGGGGGGGGGGGTGCGCCCTGGGGTCTGACACCAAGCTCACTGCTGCCTCTGTCAGGCAGCCTAACACACGAGATTGGCCTTTTTGTGGTGTTTTTGTGCTTGATAAATGCCAGAGAGTTGTTCATTAGTTCATCTTCCCAAATTAACTGGTAGGACAGGGCCAGAGGGCAGCAAGACCCTGAGCTGCCCCCGCAAAACCCTGGGGTCCTGGAAAGTGTGGGTATATCTGGTCGTTGACTTAGGTGCCCCTGGCTCTGGTGCAGCTCGCCTGGGCCCAACCCTGGAAAGCGCTGAGGGAGGTTCTGGGTGATTTCCGGGAGAGAGCCTTGGAGGACAGAGCAGATTCCAGGACCTGTTAGGGACCAGGAGCTTGGGCCTGTCCAGCTCCCAGGCAGCTGCTGTTCCTTCCTCCATCCTTCCTTTTCTTCTAGTTTAAAATAACATTTGGACAGGCACAGTGGCTCACGCCTGTAATCCCAGCACTTTGGGAGGCTGAAGCAGGAGGATCCCTTGAGGCCAGGAGTTCAAGACCAACCTGGGCAACATAGCTAGACCTCATCTCTCAAAAAAATTTTAAAAAGCCAGGCGCTGTGGCATACGCCTATAGTCCCAACAACTGGGAAGGCTGAGGTGGGAGGATCCCTTGAGCCCAGGAGTTTGAAGCCGCAGTGAGCTATGATCATACCCCCGCACTCCAGCCTGGGCAACAGAGTAAGACCAAGACTTTGTCTGTAAAAAAAAAATTAAAATGAAGTAACATTCATAGGAGTCTTGGAAAATTAAGACAAACACAAAAAAATAAGAATAAAACTCACCACAAGTAAGAAGACCTGGTTCTCTTACTGCGACAGCTTCAGTCCCTCTAGTCTGTTTCTGCGCTTTGAACAGGTGGACGGGAGAGCTTGAGTTGTTCACAACATGGGGGCACACGGGAAATGCCTTTTATAGCCTCCTTCCACTTGCGACATCGTGATGTTCAACCCACCAGCATCTTGGTCAGCACGGGGATCTAACCACCCTGGTGTGTTAGCGTCTGAGTGGCCCCTCCTGGCTCTGGGACGGCCAGTGCTCGCCTGCTCCCTGCCCTGCACACCAGCGCTCTCAGTGACTTGGGAGTTCCACATGTGGAGCCCCCCGCCGTGGCTTCTGCGGCGTCAGCTCCTAGATCCAGAGCCGGCCAGAGGTACGCAGGTTCCCAGGCCTTTGCTCCACGTGTCCCAGGCTGTCCTTGCATCCCAGGAGAGCCGAGTGTTGACTGTGAAAGGAGCCCAAGCTGCTTCCCTGGCTCGTCTGTGTGTTTGTGAGTGCTTGGCACCCCAGGCGCATCTGACTCCTGCACCGAAAGCCTCTGGCATGTCTGTGCTGGGGTAAGTGGGCACCAGGGGACGGGGCGCAGGACCACGCTCTGCCTCATTCTCTCCAGTGCCCTTCTGGCCCTCTGATATCACAAAGCAGTTGCCACCTCCATTTGGGGAAAAGCCCCTGGAAATTGCAAGGGCACCTGGGCACCCAGCAAAAAAAAAAATCACTGTGCCTTTCTGGGTCCCAGTGCCACTGAGAGGGGAGAGTGTGGGAAGGAGGAAGGTGGGATTTTAGTGGCAGCAGGTGAGGGTTCAGCTGCCTGTGCTCACCTAAGCCCTGCAAACAGTGGGATCGCAGGTGACGGTTTTTCTTTTCCATTCAACACTCAGTGCTTGCCGCTGTTACTGCCACTCTGTGGCTTGACCCCACCCCTTTCCTCAAATGGCAGAACTTTCAGGTCCTAAATGCAGTATCAGCGTCTCCTCTGCCCCACAGCAGCGGCTTTCAATCATAAGCCAGGTGTGGGGTAGTGGAGTGGACAGAGTTCTGAAGGGAGGAAATGCGTGTCTTCGGAGAAGGGCTGTGTGGCTGCCTTGGCGACAGCCATGTGGTTCGTCCTTGGGGCTGGGCTGTGGTCCGGAGCATACAAGCCTCCATCCTGCCTCGTAGGCCCCGTTCGTGGCCCTGATAAACAGGCAGCTCAGGAAAAGCCGTCTCAACCTTTGGATTTGTTGGGGAGTAATTCATTTTCAAGGCAAATAAACAGCTTGTAAACTTGGGGGTTTACCACTTTAAGTGATTAAGAAGTGAGCAGCAATAAAACTGGATCTGTGGGGCTGTGGCTAATTGTCCCCAAGGAATCTTCCTGACCAGCGCTTGGATTTGCCAGGTGTTAGCTGGATGTTAGCTGTAGTTCATCAGCATGCCCCTCCCCTCATGCCGCCTCCTGGGAACCTTGGGCATGTGAGTTGTGCTGTTCTCCCTGCAGGCAGACTCTGCAGTAGGTGAGGGCAGGAAACGTTCTCTAATAAAGGGGAGCTTGGGCCCAAGACGGCCCCCCACAGCCAGAGACACACACTGCTCCTGCAACTGACGCCAGTGACCTCACCCCAAAACCCAACTATGGGCATCAATAGGGTCATGAGTGCACAGAGCCCTCCTCGATGGCCAAGAATGGGGTCCCACTAAGCCCTAGGGGGAAATGGCAGCAGGTCCCATCTGTAGATGAAGGGAAGGAGGCCAGAACATGTGTGCTGGCCGGGTGAAGTGGCCAGTAGTTCCTCACACCTGTGACCCCAGCACTTTGGGAGACCAAGGCAGTGTGATTGCTTGAGCCTAGGAGTTCAAGGCCAGCATGGGCAACATAGTGAGACCTCAGCTCTATTTTTTTTTTGAGTCAGAGTCTCACTCCGCCGCCCAGACTGGGGAGGTCAGTGGCACGCTCACGGCCACCCCAGCATCAACCTGCTGGGCTCTGGCGATCCTTCCGCCTCAGCCTTCCAAGTAACTGGAACTAAAGATGTGCGCTACCATGCCTGGCTCATTTTTTATTTATTGTAGAGACGAGGTGTCGCCAAGTTGCCTGGGCTGATCTCAAACCCGCAGGCTCAGGCAATCCATTTGCCTCGCCCTCCCAAAGTGCTGGAATGGCAGGCTGAGCCACCAAGCCTGGCCTCAGCTCTATTTTTAAAATAGATGAATAAATAAGCTGGGCGTGATGCTGCCCCAGCTACTCAGGAGGCTGAGGTGGGAGGATCCCTTGAGCCCAGGAGTTCGAGGCTGCAGTGAGCTATGACTGCATCACCACATTCCAGCCCAGTCAACATAGCAATCCCCCATCTCTAAATAAATAAAACTTTGGAAAAGAACACATTTGCTGAGCTCTCACACGTGCCATACCCCGTGCTGCACTTGATGAAGTGTCTCTCATTTGATTTTTGCAATGGTGGAGTATTGAGGGCAGGTGATGATACCCCCAGTCGGAGCTGGGAAGCAGACTCAGACACGACAGCTGTTCGTGTCTGGTGCTTCTGTGTGGGACACAGGACCGCACCCAAGTCTGAGTGTCTCCAAAACTCGGGGCTTATCCTCCCCAACCCGCACGGATCAGCTGCAGACCACAGAAACGTGCATGCCATTCCCACCTCCAAGTTTCTCTCCACCAGAGCACCTGCACCTGATCTCCCTAGAACACTAAGGGCAGAGCAAAGTCGCCAACAGGAGGAGTCCTGAGGTGCCACCACTCCTGCCTGGGTGGGACTTCAGAGCTTGGGCAGTGCCCCTCCTCAGACAAAGCGTGGGCGCCTCAGCAGAGACCTGAGACTCTGCCGTGAGGATGCCCAGCACCCCTGTGTGAACTTGCCAGGAGCCACGGAATCCCGGGACTGCGTGTCCCCTTCAAGGGCACAGCCAGTACATGGCAGGGCCAGTGTCAGGTCTTCGGCTTGTGGGCCTGCCCAAGGCTCTGTGGCTGGCCATGCCCTTTTCCTCAAAACAGCTTCAGGTGTGTCTGTGCCAGACCCATGACAGAGGTCAGCTCGATCCAGGGAACAAAGCAAGACTGCCCAGGGGCGGGGCCTGGGTGAAGAGGAGCCCTGATACTGATCGAGGCTCCAGGCCACCTGTTCCTCTGCTTGGTCACCTGCCACTTGTCTTGCAGGCTTCGCCGTGGCCCAGTGCATCAACCAGCACAGCTCCCCGTCCCTGTCCTCGCAGTCACCACCGTCCGCCAGCGGGAGCCCCAGCGGCAGCGGGAGCCCCAGCCACTGCGACTCGGGGGGTGCCAGCTCGGCCTCCACCCCCTCCACATCGCAGAGCCCAGCAGGTACTGGCCGTGTGACTCGGTGTGGGGGGGACGCTTGAGAACTCCATGATCCCTCACCGCCGCCACAGCCACTGACACCCCTCCTCCTCATCACAGCGCTTGGGGACACTGTGTGTTCCACGCCTCTAATGTGACGCTACTTTGGCAGGGTCACTCCTTTTCAGGAGGGTCCCATGAGGTCGTCTCCGACTGCAGAGCTGATGGGCAGCAGGCAGGCCACGCCCAAACCCAGCCCCACCCACCCTCATCACCTCCAGAGTCTTAGGTATCACGGCGATGCGTCTCCCGAGGCAGCTGCACCCCAGGAAAAGAAATGTTCCCTGCTAATTACTTTTTCCTCCATAACATACAGTTTTCTCTCTGAATGTTCGGTGCAGTCCTGCTGTCCGCCTAACGTGCACATGGCCGCCTTTGAGAGTCTAGCTGGATGTGACGGAATTGCTTCTTGCCATCCTTTAACTTACGCCACTTCAGACATGGCACAGAGGGAACCTGTGGGCAAACGGAAGCCCTGGGGTCAGCCTGGACGGGGATGTCCGCCCCACCCCTCACTCTCGGCTGCTGGGGAACCCACTTGTCCATGCGAGATCCAGGGAGTCCAGACGCCATGCTGGCTTCTCGAATGACATTCTCCAAAATGCAGCCAGAGGACAGGGCCAGGCGGGATGGGCCTCCATGCCTTGAACCAGTGGGAGGCTTCACGCCCCCATGGTCTGCGGGGTCCTGGCAACTCTGGCCTGCACCTCCAGATGGGGACCCCTAGTGTCCTTCACTGCCCCTGCAGGGTCCCAGCTGGAGCTTTGCCCTTGGTATGTCAGGGGCTCCTGCCCCAACTCTAGTTAAGTTGTGAATTGATGGATCATGACAAGAGCCATGACAGGGCTTGGGGCACTGCAGGGGGAGTCTGAGGACCCTTGGCACCATTCCCTCAGTGCCAGAAGCCAGGATCCCTGTGGGCATTGTACCTCTCAGGCACTGCCAGTGCTGTCATTCTCAGCCAAGGGCAAACCCTGCCTGGGCCAATGCCTGCAGCTCAGGGCACCCAGCCTGCCTGTGTTTCCCCCATGAAGCATCCCCCCCCCCCTCTGGTGGCCATCATGAGGCCCAGGCAGGAAGGCACCCAAGCCTCCTCACCTGGCCCTTTCCCACTCGGTACCCACTCCTCTCCCTGCCCTGACTCGGGGGCCACTGCCCCTTCTGAACTGTTTCTGAGCCCCATTTAAGGTTGGCTGCACATTCAAGTGGCTGCTGCCGCGTCCCCAAGCTCACAGCTAGGAAACTCAGGCAGAGCCTCCTCCAGAGCCAGGGACAGCCCTCTGCATCCCTGGTGTCTCACCTGCTTGGGGCTGGCATGCAAAGCTGTGTGTCCATGTGCTTGTGTGTGCCCCCTTGTCCTGCCTATGTGTGCACATTTCTGTGTCTGTGGGTGTACCTGCACATGTTTATATTGCATCTGGGACAGCCACCGTGGCTGTGGGCACCTTGTTTCCATCCTAAGGAGGTCCAGCCAACCATTGAGTGAACAGATTAGCCTAACCCTGAAATTGGCAAAGACCCACACCACGAAAAGTGGGCCTCCGTCCAGATACGCACCTGAATGTCTGCCTGGGCCTTGACTCCTCACCCTCCCCAGGTCTTGTGTCTGTGGTGCTTGCTGATTTCTTTCCTCTTGGCCTCCCTTCGCCCCTCCAGCCCTACCCCCGCCATTCCCTGCATGGTGCCAGCCATGTGTCTTCTCATTGCGGAAGCCCAGGGGCTATTAGCCTGCTGTCAGGTGGCCAGGCAGTTCTAGTCAATAAGTGATGGGCAGGACCTCGCAGTGTCTTCTACTATTCGGTGCGTCCCAGCAGGCCTGCGGAGGCAAGCGTGCAGGTCTCCATTTTTTATCTGCATGACAGTAAAAGCCTGAGACGCAACCTGCCTGTCCGCACTGCCTACACCGAAATAACTCACCTCCTGCAGGGCCAGCTGGCAAGCAGCATGTGCTTGACTCGCGTGGGTGCTCTGGGACAGTGATCCGTCCCTGGAAAGAGGGCACCACAGAGCCAGGAGCTTCTGTCTCAGTACCAGGCTTCCAGGCCATCTTCCACCACCCCATCCATCCCGAGCAAGGTGTACAGGCTTTCTGTGATCCCATAGAAATGGGTGCAACCAGATGGCTCCAAAATATGCCTGGTGTCCTCCCAGGCATGCTGGAAGGCAGCCAGGGCCTAGAGGAGGGAGGCTGCCATTGTGGGGATGGGAGCCCACCTGCCAGTCTCCTGGTTTGACATCAGCTCAGCATGTGGGAGTCTGGTCCAGTGTTCAGCTACTCATCAGGGAAGGTGCCCCTCTGTGGGCTCTAGGTGTCCCACCCGCCAGGGACCTGGCCACAATCTGCCAGAGACAGCACCTTTGGAGGGCCAACCAGGCAGTGGAATGGGCCAGGGCCCTCCCCCGACCTGTCCACCCTGACCTCCCATTACCCTCTGCAAGGACAGCAAGACAGCTACAGCCCTGCCTCAGGGACCCTTGTCCTCATAGTGGTTCTCGAGGGCATAGTGCTAAGTCAGAAGCATGTCTGTCCTGAGTTTATGGAGATTCCCATCACTCAGGTAGCTCCCCTGTAGGGAGCAGGCCAGGGCCTCTGACACTGGAAGCTCTGGTGGCTTCTTTGCCATTGATGCCATGCTTTGCATGGTCAGATGTTGGTTGGTAAATTGCAGGAGTGCCCCATACCCAGGGGACAAGATAGGCTCAGTTTTCCATGGGCTCTGCTCTAGAGTGTCGAGAACCTGAGGTGTGCAAGGCTATTGTTAAAAAGCTGGGTGACTTCACGCTGTTTCGGCCGTTATCTGGCCTGTGCACCCAGCTGTCAGCATGGGCTCCTGCTGCAGGTGCCACACTCACTGTGTGGCGTCTCAATAGACATTGCTCCTGAAATTGAGCCCACTGTGTACCAGGCACCATGCCTGAAACACTTGGCAGATGCCCCCTTGGTGACCCTGCCACTCTCCACTTCAGCTGAGAACACGGGGCTCCAAAGGCCAGGCGACTTGTCCAAGGTGATGTGGTCCGCAAGCCATGGAGCCAAGCTGAGCCCTAACCTTTCGGCCGCAAGCCCCGGCGCCACCCCCTGAAGTGGCCAGCAGAATATCCGCAGCAGCCCCCAAGGTTGTCTCAGGAACCCCCAGGGGTGTTAGAGACGTGGGCCTCAGTTTCGGTCCTGGTTGAAGGCAGCCCTTGGAGTGTGCCTCTCCCCTGACACACTTGGCTGCTCTGGAGCCCAAACGAAAAGCCACAGCCCTGCTCACAAAGGCCTGGTGCCTTGTGTGGCCAGCCAGCAGAAGGCCCTACAGGGGAAGGCCTGGTGCGCCCCCAGATCAGCAGCCAAGAGGACCCCACACAGCCACGTCTCCGCTGCCAGCCCGAGTGGGTTCATCCCCACGCAAGGGAGTGAAACCAACGGACGCTCGGCTGGGTTGGCCTTTCCCACCCTCTCCAGCTCAGAGACCTTAGGCTTCCTGCCTGGGTTTGAAAGAGGCTGCATTTATCCCAAACACAGATGTTCTCCATGTCCCGTGGACCCTCAGTCTGGCTCCTGGGATTTAGCGACTCAGGCTGTCCTCGCGGTTGTGTGGGAGTGAGACCTCACCCATGAGGTCCCTCCACCAGCCCGGCCCGCACCTGGCCTCTTGGTGCTCTTAGTGGCTCGACTCCCTGGATTTTACCTACTTCAGGCTTGGGAGCCCCACCCCCCCCATTCCCACTGTATTAATTTTTCTAAACAGGTTTGTGTTAAGGCCCTCGTATGCACGGCATGAGGGGCACAGGGTGGCAGAGTGTGGCTCTCACTGGAGAGTGGGGGCAGCCAAGGCGCATGCACAGTTGCAAACCACGTGAGGGAAACATGCAGGGGGCCCGATGGAGGTGTCATGGAGACAGTGTGGAGGCCGAGGATTGCCAGGCCAGGGTCTGTGAGGAGGGAGGCTCCAGCTCTCAGACAAGGCCACCAAGGCCCAGACCCACGGTCTTGCTGGAGACAAGTAGATTTCTTTCTCCCTTCCCCTGGGATCTCCCTGTCATTCTGCCTTTTGGAATAATGGGGGTGGGGCTGCCTTTGGGAAAGAGTCCCCATACCCGGTGGTGGCTTCAGGCCGAGGGACTAGCATCTGGCCAGTACCTGCAGGCTCAGCCCAGGTGAGGACTCAGCCAGAGAGGAAGGGTCACACACCCTGGGGGGTCACACATGCTGAGAGGTTGCTGGTATGCTGGCCTCCGGAGGCCTCTCTGTGCCAGCAGTGCCTGCTTCTGGGTCTCCTTCGCATGCCAGGGCAGAGCTGTGGGTGCCCTTGAGTGGCTCTCACACAAGGCCCAGACTGAACTCCCTGATGACCAGGGGAAGCAGCCAGAAACGCTGGACCAAGGGGCTTTCTCCGCACTGTCCACTGCTCACCGAGTGGAGCTGTGCCAGGAGACATCACAGCAAGTTCCTGCACTCAATGCTACAGTGCGTCTGTTGCCTGTGTCCTCAAGAGAGGGACTGTGAGACTCTCCGGGCCTCTGTGGAAGACAGCAAACACGCTGCCCTGTGGAAGTGTCCAGGGTCAGGAGTCCTGCCGCCCACACGGTCAGCATGGCTAGCCAGTAGGCCTCAACCTGTCCTAGTAAGGGTTGGAGCTGGCATCTTCTCCCCTCCAACAGTTTATGGTTTTAAGAAACTGAAATTGCCAAGAACATATGGCAGGAAAGGAAAAATAGACCCAGTGTTGGAACCCAATGTGGGACCAGCAGGAATACTTCAGAAATGTCTTCAGGGTCCTCCTCTGTACCCACAAGGACAAACACACATGCAGAGGCACACGCTCACACCCACACAGTCGTGTGCTCACACCGTCACGCATGCAAGTGTACACATGTAGTCACACACTAACTACACTCAGTCACACACACACAAGACACAACTCAGTCACACTTCCATGAGATGCACATGGCTCACACAGTCACACCACACACACACACACACACACACACACACACACACACACACACACACACACACACCCAAATGCCCTGAGTGGAGTTCTGATAAGTGCTCTGTGACCTACACCACCGTGTTCCTCAAACACACCTGGGCCTCTGCCCTCTGGATTGGTAGGCTTCCACACATGTCCTGAGTGAGTTGTGAAGACATCAGCCTGCCCTCTCCGGCGGCTGCCTGAGGGCCATGCGGCTTCAGAGCCGTGGCGCCGGTGGCTGTCCCTGGCTTTACAGAAAGAAAGGAGGGCCTGGCCGCCGGTGGTCTCGTGCGGGGCCTCCACCCTCCCTCCCATCCCCACCTGCTCCCGTGCCCGTGTGTGAATGGGCCCCCAAGACCCTCCCTCTTGTCACTGCACTCAGCCACCACAGTCCCGTGGAACTTGTGAGGACAGGAGCCCGAGGAGAGGTGTCCTCTTTTCTCCCCAGCTTTCTCCATGGAGGGGACATTTTGTCACTTTTTATGACAACTCCACGTAGCCGTGCTTCAGCGTGCCCTCCAGTGGCATTTACAAATGCCATCACAGTGCTGTGCTCCGTGGCATCACCTTCCAACTTTGCTGAGGCCCAAGTTTGTCTCTGAGCCTGCGGTTCCTTCCTCCGCAGCGAGATGCCCCTAACGTTTCTGTTTCAGCCCATCAGATCCACCCCAGCCACATGGCGCCCGGTCTCAGCACCTCCCTCTGTGGCTCAGTCTGAGTGTTCGCCAGGCCACTGCCTGCAGAGGCAGCCTCAGAGCCAAGGGCAGGGCTCGTGGAGAACCCAGGGGCTGTGCCGCTGGCCTGGCATGCAACACATCCTGCAGCGTCACCACCGGGGGTCCCTGTCGACCTCTGACGCCAACATGCGACTTTATCCCTCTGTCCCCTGAGGTTTCTGACCGAGACCAGAGGCCGCTCATGACTCCGTGTCTTTCCAGCAGGACCGAACCTTCTCTGTCCTTAGCCTGACTAAGTGGCACCTGTGGATGGCTTGGATCTCAGACACCCTGATCCTGCTTGGTCCCGGGGGCAGGTGCACCTCACCTCTCGTCCGTGCTCAGCGTCCGCTGCCGCTCTGTGTCCCCCACGTCGCCTTTGCTGCCCCGTTGTTCCAGGCTTTCTATGATCTGTCGCTGTGTTTCCCTCAGTCAGGAGTGGCAGGAAAGGACGCCGGCGCGTGTTCAGCCTGTCGGAGGCCGACAGCCACGGGGGCCACTGGGTTTAGTCTCCGAACGGCGGCTGCCACCGCACCTCACACGGCCACTGCAGGCAGGTTTCCCCTCGGCCGCACGGGCTGCGACCACCCGCCACGCCACGTTCCCACGGTTGGCAGGGCCTGGCAACCAGGAGGGCCAAGCCGGCCCTAGGGCAGAGCATCATGCCCCGTGCTGGCATTTCCTGTTTCCCCCAACGGCGGCTTTTCCCACTCCCTTTCCAGCCTCACTTCCGCTGAAGACCAGATTCCCCCGCCCTCCAGGCTCAAGTCGGTTCTTGCAAGCCAGACTTGTGCAGCTGGAAATGTGGCCTCCCCCAGTTGAGGCCATGGGGTTGGGCGGCAATTGGCTGGCGAGCTGTAAAAAGCGGCCCAGGAGTCACCTAGCTTCCTGTCTGTGTCCCCTGGCCTTGCTCAAAGCTACGTGGTAAACTCAGTCATGTTCCAGACAGAGCCCAAGAGCCATCTTCATCACAGGCCACGGGAGGATGTGGTCCTGGCTCCTTTCACATGGCACGCTCACGTGGCTGCTGGCAGGTCTGTGGGCCGCACCTGGCACATTGGGCTTCCACTGCCTCCCACCCCAAGGCTGGCCTCTGTGGACTCTTGCCCCCCTGAGTCCCCCTTCTCAGTGGGAGCCTGTTGCCTTCTTTTGTGTTAGAAGCTGTCTCTGAGCGCTCCCCCTCCCTCCTTCCCTTCCAATCTCTGCACTCTCCCCTCTCCCACCTCCGAGCTCTCTCCCCTAGCTCCTTCCCTTCCTATCTCTGAGCGCTCCCCTCCCTCCTTCCCTTCCTGTCTCTGCTCTGCCTGCTGCTGTGTGGTTCTGCCGTTTCTTCCCCACATCACCCAGCCCTGCCTTCCCAGCCCAGAGAGCACAGGAGCCCCAGCAGGCTAGGGAGGCTGAGGGCTCCCAGGGACATTTGCAGTTTGTGCTTGACCAGAGAACGCATCCTCTTGGGGTCTTCTGTCCACCGTGACAACCCAGCAGAGTTGAACAATAGCAAAACTGTGTTGTAGGTAATGGGTAAGAGGAGGCTACTGTTTTCCTATTGAAAAAAAAGGCTGTTTTTAAGAGAAAAGCCCACCCTTTTAGTAAAAGTGTTGGTCTCTTCCTAATGATGCAGCCATCCTGCACGTGTGCTGCTGACTGTCAGTTTGCTCTTTTTAATATATTTGACTATGGCTTCTCCACATCCGTGATTATTTCCTCACCAAAAGCCCCATTAGGAAACAGGAAAGCAGCTTGCTAGCTTTTTTGAATGTCCACATGCAAATACAGACTTGAGCAGGGAAATGCAGAGAAACGTGAAGGAAGTATCTGCTGCCCTGTCTCCAGATGGCAGGACCATGCCCTGGGGGTTCGTATCCCTAGGCGTCCCACACACTGCTGAGTTTCCTGTGGATGCTCTGGGTGCGCTCACACCTGTGCCAAGTGGTATGGAGACCACTGAACGCTCAAGCTGCAGCTTGTGGGTCCACGAGTGGGTCGTGCCAGGTCAGGACCTGAGCCTGCGAGGTAGCCTCAGGGAGCGGAGCAAATCAGTTGAAGTTCAGAGAAAGCCAAATTCACGTGTGGTGTTCACTCGGCATCTGGAGCTCCGATCACATGTCGCGTCACTTTTCCTTAAGTTCTCATGGGCGCCCACTCACCTCCCAGAGTGAGGGCAGGCCCCGTGCAGGGGTTTCCACTGGATTCTCTCTCTCTCTCTCTGTCTTTCGTTTTTTTCCAAAAAGGCCTATGGGAGACCTTCCTGGGGCCTTTTTTAGAGCTCATTTGCTCAGAGTCTTGTGGGAGGAAACGCCGAGGTGGACCAGTGTGGCCTCGCTCTCTCCATGCGGATGCCCCTCCCCATCATCCCTTTTCATATGCTGTTGGCTTTTATTTTGCACTTTGTTTTTCCATTATTTTGCTCTATGTTCAGTTTGCTGTTCTGTTTTATTTTGACCTAGCTTAAAAAAGAAAAAGAAATAACTCACCTATCTGGAGTCACATTGAACAAAAAATATCCACCATCATTCCCAGGGCCCAGAGTACTCGCAAGCTCACAGCTCACCACAGCGCAGGCAGCGCCTTTTGCCAACGGCTCATGGACCCCAGATCTGTGCAAATCAGAATTCACTTTCCAAGCCAAGCACTGTGGCTCATGCCTGTAATCCCAGTGCTTTGGAAGGCTGAGGTGGGAAGATCACTTGAGGTCAAGAGTTTGAGACCAGCCTGGCCAATATAGTGAGAGCCCCATCTCTACAAAAAGGGGGAAAAAAAAGAAAGAAGGAAAAAAACGTTGCTTTCTAAGCGGGCTGGCCCTTCCCTTCTTACCAGTGTTAAAACGACCAGCACTGGAGTCCTGGAAGGTGTTTTCCACCATAAACTCCAGTCATTTCTGGTGTTTCTCTCCAGGCAAACTGGTCACTGGAAAGCAAATGGCCATCATCTGTCTGTGGGATTTGTAAAGCACCAAGGGAAGACATTGCCACTCCAAAATGCATTGCGTCCGGTCAGGAAAGACATTGTCACTCCAAAAACACCTACAGCAGGTGGAACCTCGCTGCCAGCCCCAGTGTAGTTTCTCTCCATGGCCCTGTAGGGAGGTGCAGGACAGCCATGGCCCGGGCCATCACGGCCCCCATGACTCAGAGGAGGAGGAAGAGGCAGGCACTGTCTAAGGTTTTGGTTTCAAGGGCTGCAAAGTTCTACAGAAGCTCCTTTTTATGAAATATTGCAGTGGGTTCCCTCTTGGGTCATTGTCCCCAAACGGAGACTCTAGGAGTGGCCTGAGGTTATCAGCACAGTCGAACCCACTGCCTAGGCAAGTTTGTCACCAAGAGCCACCCACACTTAAGGCCTGTCTGAGCCAGGTTTCTGTACCCAGAGGCTGTGCCGCCATAAGCCACGTGTCACTTCTGCTCAGGCCCCAGATTCTTCCCTCGTGTCACAAGCCAGGGTGACCCTGGGCCCTGACGCTTCCCCAGGCCTACAGCAGGCCGGCGTGAGCCCTGGGGAGTGGAGCCACGCTGGACTCCACCCCAGAAGCCGCCTCCTCCAGCTTCCCCGGGGCTGCTTCAGGACGGGAACGGGCATGGCGAGCAGGGGGCTTGGGGTCTCAGCGGCTCTGTCTCCCCCCACCAGATGCCCCCATGACTCCGGAGCAACCTCAGCCTCGCCTTCCTGACCAGCTGGCGATGGTCCATGACACAGACACGGATGCCAAGCCCAGCAGGAGCACGACCAGGAGCGCAGCCACAGAGACGGCCAGCCTGTCCCCCAGCCTGGTCCCTGCCCAGCAGCCCACCCTCTCGCTGCTCTGTGAGGACACGGCTGACACGCTGAGCGTCGAGTCGCTGACCCTCGTCCCCCCCGTCGACCCCCACAGCCTCCGCAGCCTCACCGGCATCCCCACGCCAGCCGCCACGTGCACGGAGCCCCTAGGCGAAGAAGCCTGGTGTGCGGAGGCTGTGGGTCCCACCGAGCCCTGAGTCAGCGTGGCCTCCCCTCGTGCGCGCGGCCGCCAGCAGGGACCCCAGCGCAGCTGTCGGGCAGACAGTGGGGGCACCCCAGCTCTCTGCGGCCCTCACAGCCACCTGTCCTTGCACCCCTTTAATCAGAAAGAGACCACGCGTCTGGGTCCATCTTCCTTGCGCCTTCCCGGGAGCAGGCTGGACCGGTGGGGCCCCCCGGTGAGCTCAGGCAACAGCAGTGGCCGTTGCAGGGAGGGGCGTGGGCGCCTGTCCCCAAACTGGGTGGCGGGGCCCACTGCACTGTCCTCTTCCTCTGACACCCTGCCCCCTCCCGGCGTGCATCGAAGAACTGAACCAGGTCACTTTGGGTAGAAATTGGTAGAAACATGGACTTAGGCAAACATCTCCCAGGGTACTTATTTCAGCTTTGGCAGCAGATGAAACGCATTTGTTTTAAAAGCTTCTATTTAAAACAGTCCAAAAACATCAGCCCTGAGGTTGGGTGTCCTGTTAGAACTGTAGTGATGATGTTAGGATTTCCTTTCCGCTTTCCCTTGACCTTCCGGTGTTTTGTGTCCGAGTCTCGGTGTGGTCTCTTCGTTTTTTTAAGTGACTCTTAGTTCTTTGTTACTAACTCTGCTGCCTGTGGAATGATAAATGACCTTCCCAGAAAGTTTAGATGAATTTTTAAGCAAAAACAAGGAAGATCCATGTATCTCAGGTGCACGCACCTGGAGGAGCTCTCCCACGAAATGGGGGGATGCAGTCGCTCCCCACGTGGGTCGCAGCCCTCGCCTCTGCGCCACAACCCAGCACCTTCAATGCTGCCGCCTCTGTCTGAGAAAGAGCCACTTGGGACCAGGAAGACTCCAGAGCCCGATGGCCATGATGGACATCAAAGAAGCGCCTCAGCGTCTCCTGCCTCTGCTGTGTGTGCCCCAAGGGACAGCCCAGAGCCAGCTTCCACCCCGCCTGGTGTCCTGAGAGCTCTGAGTCGGTCCCTTTCCTGCTGCTTTTAAAGTACAAACCCCACAGTTTCCTCCTCGGTTTCAGCAGGTGTGTCTGGGCCAGGACGGATATGCCTGTCAGCCCCAAGACATGACTCCTGACCTGGCCTGTTTGGCAGCTGGACAGTCCAGCAGCTCCTCACCTCTGCTCGGTGGTGAGACCTTCAGCAGCCCTCCCTCAGACCTGCCTCAGGTATGCCCACCAGGAGCACTCGGCCCAGGGTGCTGGCGTCCCCCAAAGCCTGGCCAACAGCGTGGCTCGGGAGACACCCCGAGACCTCTCCCTCCACCTGTTGGAGGAACACAGTCCTTGTCGCCTCTCCCAAGGCGCCGTCCCAGCAGGGACTGCCGAGGGGCTTCAAACTCCTGAGGAAATGGTATTCCCACGAGAAGGAAATGGTGCCCGGGGGACAGGTCCTGCTGGTTGGTGTGGCCACCCAGGTTTCACGGCTTCAGGCGCTAGGACCTTTGATTCAACCGCAAAAAGACTCAGCTCAGAAAGGGGGCCACGCAGGCAGAAATCCCAAGGAAGGACCAGCCATGACTGTCATGACCACCCACAGAGCTCCCCCTGGGAAGGACAGAAGGTGCAGGAGCCAGTGGGGGGAGGGACCACACACCAGGAAACGGTGCCCTGCCATGTTCCACTTGGTCTTCAGGGCCGAGGAAGCTTATCCTGAGCCAGCTGGCCCAGGCCACACCCTTCTGCTTTTGAAATGACTGTCTCTGGGGCAGTAGAAACGAGAGAAGATGAGTGACTGCCCTTCCCGTGGCATGACCCAGAGGAACAGCCAGCAGCTCCGTCAACGCCCGGCGGGAGGGCCGGAGGAGAGGGTGAGGGCAGGGGTGGACAACACGCCTGGGAGGGCCAGCCGGAGGATGGCAGGCTCCCACCCGTGCCCGGCCAAGGATGGCCTGTCCCCCTCCTGGGCTTGCAGGGCCATTCCCGGGCACCTTCTGCAGCTGGGGCCAGCAGCTTGCCTCGGGACGCCTCAGGTATGGGGTGAGAATTGCCTTTAACCAGGGGTGCCCAGGTGGGGAGGAGGCTTGCAGAGTCATTCCTGGATCTGGGGGGGCCCTCACCCAGTCCAAGGATTCTTGGTGGCAGGGAGCACCACTGCGTCTGCAGGAGCATCCCACAAGCCTGGCATTGGGCAGCAAGAGCTAGACCGGGGCCATGGCCTGATCTCCTCTGCAGACCCATCGAGCCGCCCCTGCAAGTCCCTGCAGGTAGCACGTATGGCCCTAGGCCACCCTCCCACGTCTGCCGCTGGGCCATGGGCTTGCCGAGCCAGGGGGCAGGGCTGGCCACAGGAACCCCCAGACCTCAGTCCCGGCGGTTGCCGTGGAGACGGGAGACAGCACGTTCCTCAGTGGTGTGGGAGGCACCTGTCCCCACAGGTTAGATGAGGCCAGTGAGACACCCCCAGGCAAGAAGGGCTGCCTCGAGGCCATGGCGAGGGTTTAGCAGGAGAGGCCTCCAAGCACACCCCTCTCTGCCACCTCCCGCGCCCTGGCACCTGTGCAAGCTGGCTCCCAGGCAAGCCACCTGCGGGGCACCTGCGGGACACGGGCTTCTCCTGGGCCTCCGAGGGACACTGCTTTAAAAAGGTTGGGCGCCCCATGCATCCTTCTTGTCCAGACGCAATAAGTGCGGACTCTAACCCAGCTGTGGGTACACGATGAGCTCCCTGTGTGCCCTCGAGCTGGAGACACGTGTCCAGGGGAGCAGGGCGTGGGAAAGCTCAGGCTCTGAGCCGCAGGACTGTTCTAGGGAAGTACCGGCTTGGCCAGTGTGACTCACGCTTTGCGGGTACTGAGCGTGAGGCTGGAACGAAAACCGGAGCTTCCCTGTAAATTCAAACTTGGCAATAAAAGAGAAAAGTGACCGAGAGTGTGGCTTGCTGCTGCTAGGGCTGCGGCAGGAGGTGGTGGGTGGGCAGAGGAGAGGGTTTGCAGATGGGCCCGCGTCCTGTGGCAGCTGCTGGGGGTACTCCCCAACTCCTCCCCCCCCCAACCCGGGATCACTCCTGGCACAGCGCCTGGCCCGGACCGCATCCTTGCCCATCGGCTCGTGGCCCCATCCAAGCCTTGGCTCTGCCTCCGTGGAGCGGGGCGGGCACGGGGAGTGGCTGTGTTGCCGCAAGGGAAGCAGGAGGGCTCCCAACCGGGACTCATGGGGTCACGGGCCGGGCGGGCACCACCCCAAAGCACTGATATGCAACAGCGTGAGCCCGGAGGCCCTGGAAACGGGGCCACAGTTTCTCAACCATCTGAGGCTCCATCTTAAACCCCGCCCAGGCACGACTGGGAACTTCTGAGTGGCAAGAGCAAATCTGAGTGGAGAGAATACACAGGGCGCCCCTCATGCTAAGGGCCAAGACGATGCCCACCGTAGGACGCCCAGAGGGCAGGGCACATCCTGGCAGCCAGCAGGGCGCCTTCTCCACCTGCCAGGTTTTTCTCGGCCTGTTCCTGGGAAGTCTGACCATGAGCCCAGGCCTGCAGAGGCTCTGGGGTCCCGTGGGCAGGCTCGGACCCCACTCTGCACTGCGGCGGTCATGGAAGGTCGTGTCCACTGGTCGGAAGCTGGACCAGGTCCCCGCCTGTGCCCCCTCACCTGCACAGCAGCCTGGCTCATGGGCCTGTGGCAACCACGCATCTCAGCAACCTCAGTACAAAAAGGAACCTGCTGCAAGGATGCCCCGGAGAAGGTGGGAGGTGGCCTCAGCGGGCAAGGCCAGGGACAGCCGCGGCTGGGCTCAGCCATGCCCCTCGGGCCCGGTCTCTGAGCCCAGGGCCAGGCCTGGGGGCAGCGAGACAGCAGGGAGGGGCGGGAGGGCTCTCGTGCAGCACAGCCTCCCCTCCACAGACGGGGACACTGAGGCCCGGGAGGCCAGCCGCCCTCCCGAGGACCCCGAGTGATGCCTGTGCTCTGTCCTGCCCTGTGTGGGTCTGGAAGCCCTGACCACTGGTCCCCGGTCCCCGGGCTGCTGGCAGGAGGGAGGCAGGGCACAGGCTGCAGATGTGAAAGAGGGCAGAATCATCCAGAACACTCACCTGAATCCAGAACCATGCCCAGAGCTGGCCCGTGGGACCTCCTGAGGGGACTGTGGCTCTCCTCCCCTGCCCTCCCGGCTCCTGGAGAAGAGCCCATCCTCTGGGAGGCAGGGTTTGGAGCCAGGCCTCAGCCAGGTGCCCAGGCACCCAGGTTTACTGCCTGCCTCAGAGCAAACAGTAGACACCTCCAAAGGTGGCCAGGCTGGTGGGAGGAGCACAGGCCAAGCTTGGACCGGGGAAGGACCCAGGGGCGTCTTGACCCGAAACCTGCTCAGTGACAGCTCCCTACACCCCCACAACCACCCCAGGTTCTTTTTTCTTTTTCTTTTTTTAAGTCTGGGTCTCATTCCCAGGCTGGAGTACAGTGGCCCCATCACGGCTACTGCAGCCTCCGACTCCTGGGCTCAGGCGGGCCTTCCTGAGGAACTACAGGCATGCACCACCATGCCCGGCTAGTTTTTTTATTTTTTAAGTTTTGCAGCACAAGTTCTCGCTATGTTGCCCAGGCTGGTCTCGAACTCCTGGGTTTAAGCAATCCTCTTGCTCGCCCTCCCAAAGCGCTGGGATTATAGGCACGAGCCACTGTGCCTGACTGTAGCCCAGGTTCAAACCCAGGAGCGCCTGTGGCTTGCTCAGAGGCCCAGAGCCACGCCTCCAGTTCTCCCGGAGCGTGGCTCTGCGCCCCCACTCCACGGCTGGAAGTGGGCGCCGTGGACAGTTGCGGACCATGTTTCCCTGGAGCCCAGGCAGCGTCCCACTGGGGGCCCACAAGGCCCGGTCTGGGGGGTCTGGTGTGCCCAGCGGGCCCCACATGTCCCAGGGAGAGTCCGGCCTGGGCAGGTGGCAGCCCTGCCTGGGAGTGACCTCGTGTCTGGCCCTGGAGGGGAAGACCGGTTCCCAGCCAGCCACCTGCTGGAAACCCCCTTCCCGCTCTGTCCGGATGCTCCATGGCACTTCAGGCGGTGGGAAAAAAGCCCTTGGCCTCTGAAGCATGGCTCTCCAAAGGCAGGTCCGTCTGAATCACCAATCCGGCACAGTGGGGCTTCCCGGGAACTCACACAAGGGTGCCCCGGCAGCCAGTGCGAGCACGTCTGCCCCTGCAGCAGCCGCCCCCCTCAAGACCGAAGCCCAGTCCGCCCTGGCCGTCCCCCGCCACAACCCCGACGCCACCCGTGCCTGGCGCAGCCTGACTTCTTCCGAGAACAGCACGTGCCTGCTCAAACCCACACGCTCGACTCCTCCACATTCGCGCCCTGGACTCCACCTGCCCTTTAAAGGATGGCTGCACTGGAAACAGGAAAGCAGTCCCACTTGCTGTGTACACCTCCTAGGACTGTCAGAGCAAATGGTCACAAATGGCGGCTGAAGACAATGGCCGCTCACACAAGTCCACCGTCGAGCGGTCACGGGGCCCTCCTGGGCCCTCTGGGGCTCTCATGGCACTGGTGGCTCTGGCAGCTCTGACGTCTTCCCTGCAGATGCCTCAGTCTCTGCCCCGTCTTACACGGCCCTCCTGCGCCTCTGCGACGCCCTCCTCTTCTAGGACTTAGGGCCTGCCCTGAACGAGGGTAATCTGATCTCAAGATCCTTAGTTTCGTCACATCTGCAAAGACCCTATTTACTCCTGGGTACAGGGTATGGGACATGGGCGCATCTTTTTAGGGGGGCCACCATTCAACCCATTACACTTGTCAGAAATTAAAGATATGGAAACAAACATAACACTAGCAAATCCAGATGGCTGCATGGTAGCCAAGTCCTCTGCTCTGGGCCTAGCTTCGCCCTGTTAAAAGGAGAGGCCTGGCTGAGTGCAGTGGCTCATGCCTATAATCCCAGCACTTTGGGAGGCCAAGGGGACAGGATCGCCTGAGCCCAGGAGTTCAGAACCAGCCTGGGCAGCAGAGCAAGATCTCGTCTCTGCAAATAAATCGAAAAATTAGCTGGGCGTGGGGGTGCACACACCTGTAGTCCCAGCCACTCTGGCGGCTGAGGCAGCAGGCTCTTCTGCGCCCAGGAGGTTGAGGCTACAGTGGCTGTGAGCACGCCACTGCACTCCAGCCTGGGTGACAGAGTGAGACCCTGACTCAAAATAAAAAGGAGGGGCCCTGTTAGCAACTAACCAAAACTTTCTCTTTGATAAGATCGGAATAGCAGTGGAAGGACAGGACAGGCTCGCCCTGGGACCGGGTTGCTTAAGTCTGCGTCTCTGTTCCCCTCAAAGTCAGCCCTGGAACACCAGATCGGACATGCCGCCATGGCACACACAGGTCATGGTGTGCTGTGAACTGTGAGTATTTTTCCAGTCGTCTTTCTCCAGAAGACTCGCCCACAGGCAGTGACAGTTTGACCCAGTCCCCGGACACAGCGTAGGCACGTGGGCTCCATGCGTGTGTGTTGGAGGGATGGATGGAGTCTCTCTTGGGTCAGACCCCAAACCCCCAGAGCCTGAATTCTGTCCATGTGTCCATGCCCTGGGCCCTGGCCGCAGCCCTACCCTGCTTATATCCACTCCAGTGTCTGCCGGGTCTTACAGAGGCCAGTCCACGATCGCCCAGGAATTTGCCAAGGTCAGGTGGACAAGGGCAGGGTTGCTTAAGGGTGTTCCTTTGTCACCATCAGAGATTTTGTGTCCCCAGCCTGAGCTGAGGCTGAGCTGACGGGGCACCTCGGCATCCAGGGAGACCTCAGCAGGGCGGAGCCAGTGGCCCTGTGGGCTTTGGCACCATGGGCGGGTTCAAGTCCTGCTTCAGTGCCCCCGTCCCTGTGGCCTTGAGCACATGTTGAAAGCTCACCAGACTCGGTTTCCTCATCTCTAAAATGGGAAGTTCCTGGCACAATCCTTGTTCACGTGGAAGACGTAGAGGCAGACCTGGGACCTGGGTCAGGGGGCTTCACTGGCAGCCCAGCCAGAACCACAGGGGCTGCAGAAGATACCTACTGCCCAGCCCTCTCAGACACATGGAGCCAGCACTCGAGGGGTGTGGCCGAGCCCTAGCATATTTTCAAGGCTCCAGCTGGTCCTCAAGAGTTCTGGTCCTCAAGTTGATCTGTCAACTTCACTGGGCTATGGGGTGCCCAGATAGCTGGTAAGACTTTATGCCTGGGTGCAACCATGAGGGTGCCTCTGGAAGAGATGAGCATTTGACTCAGTATACGGCGTAGAGACCACCCTGCCCAGTGGGGGTGGCATTATCCGCCACTGAGGACCTGAGTAAAGTGAGGAGGAGGAAGGGTGGACTCACCTGCTTGGTGCAGGACACCCATCTCCTGCCCTGGACGTCAGCTTCCTGGGGCTCAGGAATTCGGAGGGACTGAACCACACCAGCTGCTTTCCTGGGGCTCCAGTGTGCAGACGGCTGTCATGGGGCTTCTCAGCCTCCATAATTGCGTGCGCCTCTTCCCACAGTACAGACGGTCCCGCCTGGAGTGGTCCAACTTACGATTTTACGGTGAGTCTGTTGGGCTATTAAATGCATTATCAGCCTATAATATGACTAATGAGACTTTTTCAAGACGCAGCT
Organism: Carlito syrichta; assembly: GCF_000164805.1. Lineage (NCBI taxonomy): Eukaryota > Metazoa > Chordata > Mammalia > Primates > Tarsiidae > Carlito > Carlito syrichta. Next base: position 187,101 of record NW_007249715.1, on the reverse strand, counting down.
CCACCGTGAGTCCAGCGACATCTGTAAATGTGGCGTCTTCTTCAGTCTACCGTCTGTCATCTGCCTACAATCTATCTACCATCCATCTATGTTTCTACAATCTGTCTACCCTCTATCTATCATCTATCTACCTACTATCCATCTTTCTACTATCTATCTACCATCTATCCATCTACAAAGCATCAGTCTGTCTGTCCATCTATCTCCATCTATGTATCCATCTGTCCATCTACCATCTATCTCCCTATCCATCCGTCTGTCTATTCACCTATCTACCATCCATTCATCTATCTGTGTGTACATCTATCTATCCATCTATCAGCCTACTCGCCTATCTACCTACTATCAATCCATCTGTCCATCTATCCATCTGTCTACCTATCTACCACCTATCTACCTACCATCTATCCAGCCATCTATCTGTCTGTCCGTCTAGCAACCATCAGTCTATCCATCTGCCATCTGTCTGTCTGTCCACCTGTCTACTACAGTTCATCAGTCTTTCTATCCACCTACCTACCTACCATCTATCCATCCCCCCATCTTTCTACCATCCATCTATCTATCCATTTTTCTGTCTACCATCTACCATCTGTCTGTCCGTCCATCTGTCTACTACCATTCATCTGTCTATCCACCTACCTATCTGCCTGCCATCTGTCTGTCATCCATCTATCCGTCCACCTATCTACCCACCTATATACTTACCTACCTCTCTTTGTCTATTCATCCATCTATCCATCTATCCACCCATTTATCCATTTATCTATCCATCTGTCTGTCTGTCCATCTATCTACCATGTCTATCCATCCATCCACCTGTCCGTCTGTCTGCCCACCTATCTACCTACCCTCTGTCTATCCATCCATCCATCCATCCATCCGTCTGCCCACCTATCTACCTATCTACACCCTGTCCATCCACCCATCTATTCATCCCTCTATCCCATCTACCCATCCATCCATCTGCCTGTCTGTCTACCCACCCATCTACCTACCTATCCTGTCTATCCATCCATCCACCCATCCGTCTGCCCACCTATCTACCTGTCTACCCCATCCATCCACCATCTACCATCTGTCTCTCCATCCATCCATCCATCCATCCATCCATCCGTCCATTCAGTCATCAGTCTGTCTACCCTCCCATCTACCTACTACCCTGTCTATCCATTCATCCGTTTCTCCATCTGTCTGTCTACCCATCTATCTACCATCTGTCTATTCATCCATCCATCCATCCATCTGTCCGTCTGTCTATCCACCTGTCTACCTGCCTACCCTCCATCTATCCATCTATCATCTATCCATCCATCCATCCATCCGTCTACCCACCTGTCTACCTGCCTCCCCTCTATCCATACTTCTATCCATCTACCATCTGTCTATCCATCCATCCATCCATCTGTCCGTCTGTCTACTCACCTGTCTACCTTCCTTGTCTATTCATCTATCTATCCATCTAGCCATCCATCCATCTGTCTGTCTAAACACCTGTCTAACTACCTACCTTCCGTCTGTCTATCTGTAGACACCTTGTATCTATCGGCTCTGTCTCTGTGAGGGACCTGACTGACCCGGCCACCCCCACACCACTACATCCTGTGAGCCCTTGGTCCTGCCCTGGAGACCCCAGCTCTTTCTGCCGCAGGACCTTGGCACCTGCTCTCCCCTCAGGCCCCTCCCCATAGCCCCTGAGAGCACACCTCCTCTTCCCAGGGCAAGTGTCAGTGTCGCCTGTCAGGCCACTCTGATGCCAGGCCCTGCTCTCCTCTGCCAATAATTGCCACCTATTTGCTTCCTGGCACTTGTCACACCTCGAGGGATTGCCATTTGTTTGCTGCCTTCCAAAATCTCAGTTTTTGTCTGGGGACTCTGACAGCAGGGCCTGAGAGCAGGACAGGGTGAGGGCGGTGGGCCAGGAAGCTGGAGCGGGCACCGGAGAGATGGGCAGGAGGCCTGCACGCAGGGCGATGTGGCTGGTCACTCCGGCACCGCCGTGGGCCCTGGCTCTCAGCCCTTGGGCCCGTCTGCGGAGCCGCGAGGGGCGAGCGAGCCTTGGGCTGGCCCCGGGCAGGGTGGGAGGCTGGGTGTTGTTCTGGCTCTCAAGCTCTGTTGGGGGCATCCCGGGCATGGATGTCCTGACTGGCTCCTGAGCTGGGGACTCAGCAGGCACGTGGGGAGGGACACTGGCAGGCCCGGGGACCTGGAGTGGGCACCGAGGCGCTACCACCACCCGAAGCCGGTGGGCACAGTGCCCCATGCAGGGTTGCAAACGGTGGCCTCCAGGCCCGGCACAGCCCGCCAGCATGTTCTGCTTGGACAGCACGGGCTTTTAGAGAAAGACTGAGCCAAGACTTTTTTTATTTTTTTGAGTCACGGTATCACTTTGTCGCCCAGGCAGCGGCACGATCATGGCTCACCGTGGCCTTGACCTCCTGGGCTCAAGTGATCCTCCTGCCTCAGCCTCCTAAGTAGCTGGGACTACAGGCGCACAGCCCATCTGGCGGAGCCAAGATTTTACAAGTGTAGCATTGGCCAGGCTCAGGGGCTTAGCCTGCAATCCCAGCGCTTTGGGAGGCCAAGGCAAGTGGATTGCCTGAGCCTGCAGGTTCGAGACCCACCTGGGCAACTTGGGGAGACCGCGTCTCTACAATAAATAAATAAATTCGCCGGGCGACCACGCCCATAGTTCTGGCTACTCGGAAGGCTGAGGCGGAAGGACCGCCGGCGCCCAGCAGGTCCACGCTCGGGTGGCCCTGAGTGTGCACTCCAGCCTGGGTGACGGAGTGAGACTCCAACAAACACAAAAAACCAAAAGAAACCCCAAGTGTAGCATCTTGCCCAAATATCCGGATTTCCGGCTCCTCTGAGCAGCCATGTCTGGCGCCCGCGGGCCCCTGTCTGCCCAGGGACGGGTGCCGGCCAGGCCCGGGGCAGGTGTGGGCTCGTAGGCCGGCTCCCCATGCCGGCCCGGTGGCCCGGCG
>NW_007249715.1:180652-183828 GCF_000164805.1 Carlito syrichta | reverse complement strand
GGCCCGACAGCCACCCGGCTCTGGGCGCTCGTGGCACGGCGGAGACGAGTCGCGTTTCCCACGGGCTCTCTGCGAAGGGGCGAGCCTGGCACCGGGCAGACGCCTTCCGGCCCTCCAGGCGTTGTGGCCGTGCGGTCGCGGCTGCCTGGCGTCTCCTGGCCTGCTCTTGACGCGAAGCCTGCAGGTCCGGTACCTCCCGCTCCTGGAAAGGCCTTTTTTTTTTTTTTTTAAGAGACAGGGTCTTGCTGTGTTGCCCAGGCTGGTCTCAAATTTCCGGCCTCAAGCGATCCTCCTGCCTCAGCCTCCCAAAGCACTGGCGTTACAGGCATGCGCCGCCCATACCACTCTGCTGGAAGCCCCGTTTCCAAAGGGTGTAACGAGTTCTGTCCACGTCGAAGAGGCTCTGAGCACGGGAATCACCGGACCGTAGAAGCGTAAGCCATTTTAAGACTCTGGCTGCAATTTGCCAAGTTGGACTCTGAGACCGTCAGACCATCGGGGCGCTCACCAGCAGCCTGCGCGAGCGCGCATTTCGCCACAGCCTCCCCAGAACCAAGTGTTGTCAGTTTTGTTTCGGTTTTTTCCCACCCTCACCCAGGCTGGAATGCAGTGGTGTGATCCAAGCTCATCTCAGCCTCAACCTCCTGGGCTCAAGCGATCCTCCCCTCAGCCTCCAGAGTAGCCGGAACTACAGGTGTGCGCCACCACACCTGGCTAATTTTACTCTTTTTTGTAGAGACAGGTTCTCCCTACGTTGCCCAGGCTGGTCTCGAGCCTCTGCTAGGTGCTGGGAGCCTCCCCAGTGCCTGTGGGGTCAGTATCGTGCTCTTTCTCAGAAGAGCAACTGAGACTCAGACCAGAGAGGTTGAGAGACTTGTCCCAGGTCACACAGCCGCTAAGTGGTGTGGCTGAGGCTAAGATAGCAACGACTCCCCCACACTGGGCACCTCCTCTGTGCCAGGCTCAGCTCAGCGTGCCCCATGCCTGATCTCAGCCGTCCTCCCAACAACCCTGCCGTGCCGGTGCTGTTCTGGTCCCCGTGGAGCAGGTGAGGGCCCCTCGACTTCCAGTCAGCCCGCTCAGAGGGAGAGCTGGGACTTGGCTCTGAGCTCCAAGGAGGCTGCGGCTCGAGCCCAGAGCTTGGCGCCAGATGCCCTTGGCCTCCACGCCCAGCCCCGGGCCGACTGGCTACCAAGGCCGCGCCCCATCCCCGCCCGCCGCCCTGGGATTCCCAGGAACTCCCTGGAGCCACCCAGCCCTGCTCTTCCCTTGAAGCGCTTATCTCCCGGCCTTCTGGGCTGGCTGCTCCAGACGCCCTGGCCCCCATCCACTGTGGCCTCCGGGACATCTGTCTCAAGAGGAGAGAGCGCAAAGCCCCGCCCTCTGGCCCCGCCTTCGGAGGCCTCAGTGGATGGGGTGGGCTTGGCTTCTCCGGGGAACTGAACATTTTTTTCAACAATGATTGAGCACCTACTGTGTACCTGGCACTGTGCAAGGCACCAGGGAGGCAGCGGCGAGTGAGTCTGACAAAACTCCAGGCCAGGGAGCCGACCTCCCAGCAGGGAGATGGGCAGGACAGAAGATAAAAAATGGATCGATTCTGTAAAAACAGAGCCCAGGAGGACAGGTCATTGAGGGAAGAGGGACTGCATTTTACATGGGAGGCCAGGGAGGGGCACGCTAAGAGGGACCTTTGCGTGAGGGAGCCTTGCGGGCGTCAGGACAGGAGCAGCTCAGGCAGAGGGAACCGCGGGTGCAAAGGCCCTGGGGCACACTGGGGGAACCAGGGGCTGGGGAGCCCAGGACGGTGAGCAGAGGAGGGCTGTGGCACAACCCGGGCCTTAACAGGACCGCTCGGGCGCTGCTGGCGGCTGCTCTGGAGAGGGGAGAGCGGGGGCCAGGAGGCCCGATAGGAGGCGGCTGTCAGAAGGCCACTCCCCCGCCCGACGGCCCGGTCCTTGGCCCCAAGGGCTCGCATGCACACACACACCTGCACATGTACATGCAACGCACACACCTGTGCCTGGAGACCTTGGGGCCGGACAGACGGGGCTTCCTCCCCTCGCTGGCAGCTGACTCCGTGTGGCCAAGAGCCAGGGACGCCACATCGCAGCCTCGGTTTCCCCTCCTGGAAATGGGACGCTCAGTCGCCTCCTCCCGCAGGGCCCATGGCAAGGCCTGCGGCCGGCCCGCCCCAGAGAACGGCATGTGGCAGGCAGCCTGCCAGTGCTGGGACCAGCGCTTCCCCATTGGGGCGCCAGCGGCCCTGTTTCCCCCGAGGGCAGCAGAGGCAGGCGGGTTGGGATGTGAACCAGCCCTCTCCCGCGGCCCCTGGCAGGTGGTCCTCAGGCGCCCCCTCTGCTGTCCCTGCCCCAATGAGGCCCCTGAGAGGGGTCCCCGGGGGTCCTCACAGCCCCGCCTCAGGGGAGAGGCAGGCTCCCACACCCTCAGTCCTTCAGAGGAGGCGGCAGTGTCCTCAGGCGCTCGTCTTTCCTGAATGTTCAGACACGCGCCTGAGCTCTGCGGGCGCTTTGTTTCCTTCTCACTGCGTTTGCTCACGTGCTTTTTAGGGACACCAGGCTGCTTCCACTTGGAGCGCTGCTGTGGGGTGCCCTTTTACATTAAAATTAGCTTTTAAAAGTGCTGGGTTTCAAGTCAGTTCCTTGAATAATAGTGCCATGCTTGAACCACAGAGGTGGTACTTGAGAGACCTGAGTGGGAGCATTTCTTGTGCCTGGTGAACTCCTATGCATCCTTCAAAGCCCTGCTAAGCATTAGCTCCCTGGGAAAGCAGACCCAGGCTTCTGTGGGTTGTTGGGAGCAGCTGTGCCCCTGTAGCCCTCCGTGTGTGTTCCTGGGGGGCTGGTCACCCTCAGGAACCCGCCCAGCAGCCACAGAGCGGCCCTGGCCACAGAGCCCCCCTTTTGTACACTGGGGAGAAATCATGGCCGTCCTGCTTTCCTGCCCATGATCGGTCCAGGAGCGAGCTGTGACCTTGTTTTAGCCAACGAGATACGAAGGGCGAGAGGATCTGGGGGAGGGGAGGGAGCGCTTCCTGGAAAGATTTTCCTCCCTGGCAAAGTAGAGACCCTGGGAGAGAAGAGCTTCCCCGCCCCTGTTCTCCGGGGCTGAGGCAGCCCTGTTAGGACCATGAGGCGCAGACGCCACGACCAGAG
>NW_007249715.1:178302-180006 GCF_000164805.1 Carlito syrichta | reverse complement strand
GGCCGCGCCCGCTTCTGCGAAGGAAGCTCGTTCCTAGAAGGAGAGGCCGCGCCCGGTGGACTCGCCAGGGCCCGCTGCCGCGGCTGGGAGTGTCCCGCCACGCGTCGCTTCCAGGGAGGGGCGAAGGTGGCCCCTGGGCGTCCAGCTCCCTTTGGCCACAGCACGCGGCTTGGGCCGCGCGGGAGACCCAGACTCCGGGGGTCCTGCTCTCCGCCCGACCCGCTCCAGGCAGGGCCCCCTGCGTCTCCGTCTCCTCATCTGCGACAGGGACACAGCGACACTTCCCTCCCGGAACTGTGCAGATTGCCTGGAGTCGGGTGTGACCCTCGAGGTGGTTCCAAGGGGCCGGGTCCTGCCCTGAGGGCAGGGAGCCCGGTGAGGCGTTTAGGGAGATCGCACTGCGTCAGTGGGCCTGATTAGACATCTCTATCTCCACACGCTCAAAAGCAGGAAAAGCAAAGCCCTGGGACGGTCGTCAAAATGCAACTCGAGGCGGGGCGGTAGGGGAGTCAGGTCGGACATGACCCCAGCTCATGACTTTCTTTTCTTTTAACTTTTGAAAACGTTTTGTAGAGACAGGGTCTCTCACTGTGTTGCCCAGGCTGGTCTCGAACTCCTGGCCTCCAGTCATCCTCCTGCCTCAGCCTCCCAAAGAGCTGGGACTACAGGCGTGAGCGCCCGTGCCCAACCAGACCATGCCATTCAGGGGAGCAGGAGGGAGACCCCAGCTTGAAGGTGGGTCCTGAGGGGCTGCCCCGCTCCGCCCCCTGCCCCCAGAAGGGGGCTTCCCTCTGTCCCTGGCAGAGAACAGCCCCAGACAGGATGCAGGCCGAGTCTAAAAATGAAGGTCTACACCCGGGAGCTGGGGTGGGGCAGGGAAGTCTGGGCTCTGGGTTTATTCCGCCCCGGGTTGCTGGGCCCTCACACAGGGAGTTCAGTGTGAATGCAGGTCCCCGGCTGGCGACACACTAGCCTGTCACCAAGGCCGGCTGCTCCCGTCTACGCTCCCATCTACACTCCCAGGCCTCAGACTCCGCCCGTCACACGAAGCCCTCGAGGGTGTGGGGGCTTTGCTGTGAGGGATGCAGGCAGGAACTGAGCCCCCTGCCCGGGAGCCAGAGAGCCCACGCGTGGAGGCGGGCCCGGTGGGAGACCATTCGGTCAGTGGGTCGGGGCGCCGTGAGGACCGAAGCCCCTGGGATCCCGGGGAGGCAGGCTGGCTTTCTGCCGGGTGTGAGAGGCAGGCTTGGGGGCGTCCACATGGCTCCAAGAGCGCCTTGATGCTTCGGGGGCCGTGGGGAGGAGGCTGGGCTGAGCACGGGGACGCGGCTGGGCGCCGAGGTCCCTGCCCTGGCCAGCACCCTCTAGGATGACCAAGGCGCCTGTCCGCTTGCTGCGTGGCCACAGGAACGCAGAGGGGTCCCCAGCCCAGCGGGGAAGGCACCGTTCCGGACACAGTGACGCTTTCTTCTAGAGAGGGTGCGGGTCTGGGCTTGAAGCCTGGCTCCACACGATGGTGCCAAGTTTCCTCGCGCCTCGGTTTCCCCTCTGTATAATGGAAATAGTCACAGCGCTTCCTCCCTGGCGCGGAGAGGACTGAATGAGAAAATGCTCCCGGCAGGACAGCTGGCCCGGGGACAGGCCGGGAGTGGCAGCCGAGCTTGGGACTAACGCACGGAGGGCCCGCCGCCGGGGCACACGCGG
>NW_007249715.1:166065-178188 GCF_000164805.1 Carlito syrichta | reverse complement strand
CCTACCGCAGGGGGGGCCCGCCGCTGAGTCACACGCGTGAGCCGCCACAGGCCATGTGAGGCGTTGAGTGGACCGCGGATCGGTGAAGGAAAGCCAGAGGCCCGCCTCCAGCGCCGGGAGGGAGGGGCAGGAGAGGCTGCCCAAGTCAGCTCCCAGCAGCCGGATCGCGAGGTCAGAGGCCGGGCGCTGCCAGCCGGAAAACACCCGCAACGCCTCTGTCAATCACGCCCCTGCTAATCAGGCGGGAGGCCTGGCGGGAGTCCCTGAGTCACCTTCCTGCAGGCCTGCCTCACGCTTCCTCCCAGCCCGCACACAGGAGTCAGGGCTTTCCGGGTCCTCCTGGCCCATCGGGGCTGTGGGCAGGGCTGCTGGGGGTCCCCGGCACCTCCCCAGCCTCCAAGGGAGCCTTGCCCGTGGCAGGGGTCCTGGAGATCCCCGGGGCTGGAGGGCCGGCCCTGCCCATCCCAATAAGTAATAATAAGAGAATGAAATATTTGTTCCTGTTCACATCTGTGTTTCTTATTTTCTTTCTTTTTCTTTTGGTTTTTTGAGATGGGACCTTGCTCTGTGGCCCAGGCCGGAGGGTCATGTCCAGCTCACTGCAGCCTGGACCTCCAGGGCTCAAGCAATCCTCCCACCTTGGCCTCCTGAGTCACTGGGACTATAGGCACCATCGTGCCTGGCTAATTTCTGATTGCTTTTTTGTAGAGATAGGGTCTCACTGTGTGGCCCAGGCTGGTCTTGAACTTCCGGCTTCAAGCCGTCCTCCTGCCTCAGCCTCCCAAAACACTGGGATTGCACCACGCCCGGCCCCGTTTCCCCCTTTAACTCTCATCTCTCTACCAGAGTCAGCTATCTGCTGGAACCGTGTGAAATTGCCAAGAGGTCTGCCCAACGTTGACCTGCAAAAATGAGTCTCGTGTGTTTGATCTAATAGTGGTGCATCCCATTCTGCAGAGCACGGAGGCTCAGAGCGGCCGAGCAGCCCTGGGAAGAGAGCTGGGGTGCTGTCGCCCAAGACTGGGGGAGCCCTGGGGAGGGCTGAGGGAGGCCAGAAGGCCCCTGGCCTGGGCTCTGTGGTGCCGGGGTGCCAGGGCTCGCCACGGCTGAGCCGGGCCTGGGGGAGGTGGGAGACGCCAGGACGCAGGCTGCCCTCGGCCACCCTGGCTGGGGAGTCTGGGGCTGGGATTCCGGGCAGTTGGAGACAGGGAGGGGCTTGCTCGCCTCGCTGGGTCCCGGGCACGTGGCTGCGGCTCTGTCCATCTGTCCACCCACCCAGGGAATCCCTCTGTCCCGGGTGGTGACTCTCACTGGGACGGCCTGTAGGGTCTCCCTGGGGTGTTAATTTAACCCACAAAGGGGCCCGGGGAAGGGGCGGCGATGGTGGGATTCCAGGCAGCTCGAGTGCTGTGACTCTGGGGCAGAGGCGCCCATGCCATTGGCCCGTGGCCAGGTGGCTCTGGGCATTCGGAGACCAGCCCTGGGAAGGGACTCAGATGCTCTCTGTGGAGGGGGTAGGTCACTGTCCTCCCCAGGGAGGCTCTGGCCCCCTGGCCCGAGCCCTTCACGCTCCAGGCTGTGGCTTCGGCCTGGCTCAAGTGTTAACCAACAGCAATAGCCTTACCCTGTCCACGCAGCAGCCACCTGTCTCTCTGCAGGGCCCGCTGTTTAACTAAGTACCACATGGACACGGTGCCACTAGCCGTGAGCAGGGGCTGCTCTTCCTCATCTTTCAGGAAGCCTCGAAAAATCAGAGGTGGAGTAACTTGTTCAGAGTGACGCAGCTCTGAGAAATGGAGTCAATTACTCAGGAGGCCAAGGCTGGAGGATCGCTTGAGCCAGGAGTTTGAGAATAGCCTGGGCAACATAGCAAGACCCCCATCTCTTAAAAAGAAAAAGGAGTGTGGCCTGAATGGGAATCCTGAGCTAAGGCACTCTGGGTCTTCCACACCTTGGCCACGCACTGCTCAGCCTCCTCCAGAAATGTTTGCTGACGGACAGCCTTGGCTCATTCCGGCCCAGCCGTCCCGGCCGGCCCAACCCCCAACCACTGACACCACGACCTTCCTGGGGAAATGCTCATGGCATGTCCCTAAGGAAAAGCAGCTCAGAAAGACATGAAAGCCACTGCCTCATTTTTGTTCGTTCAACAATTATTTGCAAGGAAATGTGACCGGAAGACGGCTGCATACGACCGTGCTGGCAACGATGACCCTGAGGAGAAAGGGTCCCACCGGAAGGACAGGGCCTAGCCCACCAGGCCTGCTGCCACCAGGTGGTGACGGTGGCCTGTGTGTCCTGGGAAAGAGGACATCCCAGCGGTGGGGGTCTGAATACCTAGAGTAAGGGAGGTCGAGGGAGGCGGGTTTGGGGGTGGGGGGAGGTAGTGAGTGACATGTCAAGAGCATGGCTGTCCCTCCCCCAGTTGGCTGGCTGCTCTGCCTGGGATGCATCCCTTCTACTCGGTTGCCAAACCCATCCATCCTTGACACCAGCTCAGGCCTCTCCTCCTCCAGGAAGCCTCCTGGGGTGTCCCCGCCAGCATGTACCTTCCTGAGCCCTTCTCAGGTTCCTCGTATGGGACCTAGAGCTTCCGCCCTCCTCCCTGCCTCTGAGCTCACCAAGGAGTTTATTTGACACAGCCACGTGGGTTTGGGGTCTGTACCCCCAGCTCCCTCAGGAGTGGCTGCAGCATGGAGCTTAGTGTCCTCCTGGGGGGGCCCCTGGCCCCTCATATGCCCCCGACCTCTTGGGGGCTCCTGGCCCCCCGCACTCACCTGCCCTCTAGGGGAACCTTCGTGCCACCAAGTCCTCGCCACAGCTCCCCTGGGTGGGCACCACTACTGAGTGGCTCTGCTGAGGCTAAGCAGCCCTGCCCACTCCCCCTCCAGCCCCGCCCTCCGCCCCCCCAGGACCCCCGGCCTCTGAGCCTGCTGGACACCTGGAGCACGGCATCAGCCTTCCTGCTCAAACCCGACTTTCGGGAAAGGGGCTGAGGGAAGCCGGCAGAGGATGAGCGGGCCAGGTGGGGACAGGAAACTCTCCCCCACTTCTGGGAACCGGGCTAGCTTGCAATAATGACGTCCTTTGACCCCGGGGAGCACCCACCGTCGCGGGTGACACCCCCTCCTCCCCAGGGGTGCAGTCAGCGGCCTGGAGCCTTCCTGTCTGACAGTCTGGGGGGCCTGAGTCTCTCGGTCACCTGTCCAGACGGGTGCCCCGCCGGGGCTCCGGGTGGCCGTGGGGGGCGCCGGGCGGCTCGAGCTGAGCCCTGAGCCGGCCTGGTGAGCCCCAACCGGCACAACAAGTCCCTGTGTGTCTGTTTCCTGTTACTTGGCTATGCAAATGGATGGGGCCTCTCCCGGGCAGGCTTCCCGGAATGACGGGCGTCTGCTGTCCCAGAAGCCGGGCTCCCGGGGCCACAGCAGGAGGGTGGCTGTCGCCAGTGAGAGCCCCCTTCCCAGGCACATTGCCCCACGCGGGGGCCTGCGCCAGGCAGCCTCACCCGGGAGAGGCCTCTCCAGCCCGGCCTGTGCTGTCGGGACACGTCCAACCCACCTGGACTGCTGCCGTGTCCCCACCTCACGGGACACCATGGTGGGGGCCAACAAGAGCAGAAAGTGGGGCTCCACTGGCCCTGGTCCCAGGCCCTGATCACGACGCCCCTCTGACTACAAAGGAGACTGAGGACACCAGACGGGGCCAGGTCTCTCCCTCCCGCCCAGACATGCCCAGAGTGGTGGCAAACCTGTGTTCGCCGCCAGAGGCCGGTTGAACCTGCCGAGTCCTGCTCTGGTCCCCAGGTCCCAGCCTGGCTGGACTCCTGCCCCTGGCTGGACTCCTGCCCCGGTCTGGCTGGTCCTGGGTCCGGCCGACCGAGGGGCCAGTCCCGAGCTCACGTCTGACTGTGCCACTCCACGGCCCTGGCTCCCGGCCCTCGCTCAAGGCCAGGCCAGCTCAAACCTCGCTCAAACCTAGTGGGAGTCAGGCGCCCTCCACCCCTCGATGGCCCTCCCTCGTGCGTTACCCTGGTGATGCCAGGGCCCCTTGGCAGCCCCCCTTGCACCCCGGTGGCTTTGCTCAAGCTGTTGCCTCAGTCTGGGATGCCTTGTTCCTGTAACTCCTATTCATCCTTCGAGACTCAGCATTGCCACCTCCAGGAACCCTTCCCGAATGCCTCCAGCTGGTCCTGTCACCCCCTCAAGGCTCCCCCAGCCCCCTGCACGCCCCTGTCAGTGTGACCACAACGGGCTGTCCTGGTCCCTTAGGGCCTGTCCCTCCACTCACAGGATCTCCTGGAAAAGCTCACGCAGAGGTGGCGGGTCACCCACAGATGCAAGGCACACACGGCATGTTCACCTGCAGGGCTGGTGAGGGGCAGGACCCGGGTGGCACATCAAGGACTGAGTGGACAGACATTCGGCTGGGCCTCTCCCGAGGGAGGCTCAAAGCTTTGGTCGTCCGGGAGCCCCCCACTCTCTGGACCCCTTCCCACACTTAGGAAATTCTTCCCACATGGGGCGGGGCCAAGGCCCAGCCCACCTCCCAAGGAAGGAGCCCAAACGGGCCATGCCCCCCAGTCCCCAGCCTCCCTTGCAGCTAGGGGGTGACATGGGACTGGGCCCCGCCAATCAGAGGCTTCTGCTCTGGAGTTTGCGTAGGAAGCCGGTCCCGCCGATGCGGGCTGGGGAAAGCTCTTTCCAGAAGGACTCTCAGCCACATGGACTTCCAGGGACATCCCCCGGCAGCTCTGGGGGCCGCCTGCCTTCCTGGGGCTCTTTGAGCACCCAGGGTCTGCCCGATACGTCTTCTGTTCAGGCGGCACAGGGGCTCCTACTGCCTGTCACGAACAGGACACCGCTGGGCTCAACCTCCGAGAGCCAGTGTCAACGGGAAGGACAGGAAGCGCCTTCGAGGTGCAGGAAGCAGCTGCCCGGGTGGAGGCCAGCCTTCGGGGACGGTGCAGGAACGCTGGAGACGACTCGCCAGGGCAGTGGTGGGGGAGCCAGTCCCGCCCTCACAGAGGCGATTTGGGCACAGGGAGGTTAAGGCACCGGTGCCGTGAGGGCCTGCCTGTGTCCTGGCTGCCGCGGCTGGAAAGAAAGAAGCAAGCCCTCGCGCGACTCTGTGTTCAGGCGTAGTCCCCAGAAGGGTCCCCGGGATGCCGCTGGGATCACCTTCCCCACTGAGGGTCAAGGCCAGTGCTGTCCGGGGTGAAGGGGTGAGCCTGGGGGTGGCCCAGCTCCTGGCCCGGGGACTCCTGGGCTGATGGGGGCGGCTGGTGGCAGCCTCACTGACCTTGGCACTGCCTCTCCACGCGCCCCTCGTCCTGTGCCCAGACGGTCGGCTCAGTGGCTCTTCTTTTTTTATCTTTCTCTCCTTGTGCTTTTTAGAGACAGGGTCTCACTCTGTTGCCCAGGCTGGAGGCCAGTGGCACAATCATAGGTCACTGCAGCCTCAAACTTCTGGGCTCAGTCCTCCCGCCTCAGCCTCCCAAGTCATTGGAACTGCAGGCGCACGCCACCACGCCTGGCTAAATTTCTTAAATGTTTTGCAGAGCTGAATACCGTAGCTCACGCCTGTCATCTCCGCACTTTGGGAGGCCGAGGCGAGAGGACTGTCTGAGCCCAGGGGTTTGAGACCAGCCTGGGCAACTTGCTGAGACCTCATCTCTACAATAAATCAAAAAAATTTGCTGAGCACGGTGGCATGTGCTTGTGGTTCCAGCTACTCGGAAGGCTGAGGCTGAGGATCACCGGAGCCCAGCAGGTTGGCGCCGGGGTGGCCATGAGCGTGCCACTACCCTCCAGTCTGGGCGACAGCGAGACTCTGACTCAAAAAAGAAATGCTTTGTAGAGACAGGGCCTTGGTATGTTGCCTAGGTTAGTATCGAACCCCTGGCCTCATGTGATCCTCCGGCTTCCGCCTCCCAAAGCAATGGGATTACAGACATGAGCTGCCGGCCCAGCCAGCCGCAGCCTGTCACCTGTCCCTTGGCCCCTGCTCTTCTCCGCTGGATCCTGGCTCTGCCCTCAGTAGCCGGTGGGTGAGGACCACACAGCTCCGTCCCCCACCACCCTGCTCGCTGTCAGCACAGGGTCCAGGCCCGAGACCCCTCCGCCACCCTCGCCTATCCCCCCTCCCCGCCTTCCCTTTCTGCCCCAGGACCTTCACACATGCCATCCCTCGGCGCCATGGGGACCGTCACTCAGAGCCAGGCGGGGGCTGCCGCTCTGGCCCGGCCTGTGCCCCCCCACGACCGTCAATCCCTCTTAGACGTGCGGCACCCTTCCCAACCCCTTGAGCAGGAGTCCAAGGAAAGCTGTGGCTCACAGGGGCCGCCCTCCCGTCCTACATTCCTCGGCGCCTCCCTGCCCCAGAGGCAGCGGACTTGCGCCCTCTGGAGGCCGGGGGAGTCCCCGGCCGAGGCTGTGGTCTCAGACTGGCGCTTAAAAGGCCCCTGCTGCGGGTGGACAATGGTCTCTGGGCTACAGGGAGTGCAGCGAGGAGGCCTCTGCGTGTCCGGCGGGAGAAGAAGGGCCTGTGGGGGGGGAGACGAGCATTTCCGGAGACACTTAGCAGCCAGAGCAGGCACGCTCCAGGGCTGCCGGCCCCTCCCGCTCCCAGCCCTCCACCACCTCCATCCAGGGAGTCGTGCTCCCGCTGCTGGAACCAGCCCAGCCTGCACCTCCAGAGGCCCGCGCCTCCAGCGGGAGGGGAGTCCCTTCACCAATCGCAGAGGGTGTGGGGCCCTGAAACTCCAGCTTGCCCTGATCAGGACCCCGAGGGACAACCCCCACATCACAGCCACTGGACCCCCATTTAGGTCACCTTCCGGGGAATCCACACTAAGGACGGTGACCTTTGGTTCGGGGCAGAGATTTGGGAGTGGGGCGGGAAGAAGTGGGAAGGCTGAGGCCTGGAACAGGTCTTGGCGTGTGCAGGGTCGCAGGTCCTGAGACGGGAGCGCTGCACGTGGGGTCCTGACTCGGGGTAGTTTTGGCGTGACTTTCCTCGGAGACAGGTTGTGATGCTGGCCTCACGTTACCAAAAGCGCGCGGGGCAGTGTCTGGGCGGAGCACAGAGCAGCTTGCCAGGAACGGCCGCCTCCCAGTGCGGCGGGGCTGGCCAGCGTTTTCCTGGCCCGGCTGGGTGCAGCTGAGGCCGGGACAGCAGCACGGGGCAGTCCAGGGCCTTCCTGGCAAGTCCTCCTGGGGACAAGGCTGGTCCCAGCAAGCGTGAGTCACGAGCAAAGCCCCCCCACCGCCGGGCTGGAGGCCCCTCCCCGGGGACTTGCCCCAGGGTCACGCTGAGTCGTCCTGTCCTGGGAGTCAGGGCAGGCCCGGCGCCCCCCACTCCCACGCTGGCCCTCGCGGGGCGGTGGGGGGAGGGTGCGCCTCCCCCTTCCGGCGCAGGCACTGCCTGTCTCGCCCCTGCACGCCAGGCCCCAGTGGGGCTTCCCACGTGGGAATTCCCGGTCCTGGCACGTGTCACCCCGGCGTGTGGGTGCCTGTCATCCAGGCGCCCTCCACGGCATGGCAAGAGGAGAGAGCCACGCGCCCAGGGCGCCTCCTCCTGGGGGTCGCGCAGCCCCGCCTGCCCTTGGCCTCCGCACCACCCAGGTGATGCCTCACAGGGGGGCGGGGGGAGGGCTGCCCTGCCCTGTCCTGGCTGCGGGCTGGGGGCGGGCCTGGAATGCAGAGGTGTGGGGCACTGGCCTCCCAGGTGGGGCAGCGGGTGTAGCTGGCCGGCCCCTGCCCTTGGCGCTGCCCCACCCACCGTCCTGTTCAGAATGGGCACCCGTGGGCCAGGGTCCCAGGGCCTCTTTCTCTCCAGGGCCCCCTTCCTGCCCTCCCAGCCCCTTCCAGCTTCTACCCTGGGAAGCCGCTGGAAAGCTTCCCACCCCAGCCTGCCTCCCGGGGGCCTCGGTGGGGTCCTCCCATCTCCTTCCCCAGGACTGGCTGTAAGACCTATCGGGAATGACAGCAGGGTGGGACCCCGTCTCTACAGGCAAAAGGTAACATTATCCCAGCCACTTGGGAGGCCGAGGTCGGAGGATCGCTCGAGCTAGGGGTTAGAGGCTGCAGTCACCTACGATCGCCCTGACTGCACTCCAGCCTGGGCAACAGAGGCCCTGTCCCGGTGGCTGGTCTGCTGCAGAACACGGGCCACGTCGCAGTGCTGAGGAGCCATCCTTCAGAGCAGGAAGCTGGAGCTCAGCCAGGGAAGGTGACCTGCCCCAAGCACACAGCTGGCACGTGGCGGGCTCCAACGTAACCCCCAGCCCCGCTTCACTCGTTCTCCATCCGCACACTCACGGGAGCGCCCAGCTCCAGAAGTTTGTGGAATGAATAACCGCAGCTGCTGCTTCCTGAGGCCTGCCGAGCCAGTGCCAAGCACGATTTTGTCGGTTGATTTGGTGTCGGTTCATCTTTTTGCAAAGGTGGTTCAGGAGGCAAGACAGGCAAGAGGGCCTCGCTCCGCACCCGTCTCTCCGTCTCTCTCCCTCTCTGTCTCTCTCTCCCTCCATCTCTCTCCTGCCCCGTCTCTCTGTTTCCCTCTCTGTGTCTTGCTCCATCTGTCTTCCTCTCCCTCGTGTCTCTCTCTCTCTATCTCTGTCTCTCTCTCCATCTCTCTCTCTCTCTCTCCCTCTGTGTTTGTCTCTCTCTCTCCCTCCCCCTCTGTCTCTCTCTCTCTCTCTATATAGGTGTGTGTCTCTCTGTCTCTCCCCCCTCCCCATCTCTCTCTGTCTCTCTCATTCTGTACTCTCTTTTTCTTCTTTTGAGTTGGAGTCTTGCTCTCTCACCCAGGCTGGAGTACAGTGGCACACTCACATCTCACCACAGCCTCCTCCTGGGCTCAGGTGATCCTTCCACCTCAGCCTCCGAAGTTGCTGGGACTACAGGTGTACACTAATTTTTTTTTTTTTAGATACAAGGTCTCACCAAGTTGCCTGGGCTGATCTCAAACTCCTGGGCTCAAGCGATTCTCCTGCCTTGGCCTCCCAAATTGCAGGGATTACAGTAGGTGTGAGCCACCACACCCGGTGTCTATCTGTCTTTGTCTCTGTCTCTATTTCTGTCTCTTGTCCTCCAGCCTCCCTGTTCCCTCCCTGAGATCCATTTCTTAGGCTTCCTTCCAGAAATAGTTACTGCATCGCTTCGTGTTATTGTCCTATGCATGTGTGTTAGTGATCTGTCACTGCATAGTAAGTCATCCATTCAGACTCAGCAGCCTGAAGCAGCAATATGCTTCTATTACCTCACAGTTTCCGAGGGGCAGGAATTTGGGAGCAACACAGCTGGGAGGTTCTGGCTCCGTTGCCCAAAAGGCTGCCATCAGGTGGTCGGCCGGGGCTGCATCATCTGAAGGCTCGGCTGGGGCTGAGGCTCCACTTTGCAGATGGCTCACCCATGCAGCTCGTGGTTGGAGGCCTCGACTCTTCACCACGTGGACGTCTGGCTGGGGCTGCTTGAGCGTTCTCACCATGTGACAGCTGGCTTCCACCAGGACACAAGACACAAAAGGGGCCGAGGAGAAGTCACGGTGTTGTGTGTGCTCTAGCTATGGAAGACACCCTTCCATCATGTCCTCCTGATTCCACAGCTCAGCCACCATGCGGGCAAGGCCATGCCTGGCAGGACCCCGTGGGGTGAGGATGATGGTGGGTCCACGGGGCTGCCTACCACATGGTGTCCTGACCTCAAGTTTCTTCACTGCAAAATCATCTTCACCAAGGTTATAAATCCTCAGCATTGTTGTAAATCAGTATACATCATTGTGCGAACTTGTGTTTCTAAATGTTTTATTTTTTTAGAGTTAGGATCTCACTCTGTTGCCCAGGTCGGAGTGCACTGGTGTGATCATGGCTCTCTGCATGACCTCCTGGGCTCAAGTCATTTCCTGCCTCAGCCTCCCAAGAAGCCGGGACTACCATGCTCAGCTGTTTTTTAAATTATTTAGTAAAGATGGTCTCGCTGTGTTGCCCAGGCTGGAAATGGCCGTCTTTTTCTGAACTGCATAGTATTCTCCTGGCAGACCACGCCTCCCTCCCCAGCCTGCATCTGATGGGCCTGTGGGTGGTTCCTGGTCGTCTGCTGTTTGTCAGGGCTGCACAGGCGTCACTTCCAGGACCTGCCAGGGGACACTCGGCAGCAGGGCGGCTGAGTCGCAGGGCAGGTGCAGGCCGTGAGCCCCACGGGGGCGGTTGGCGGGATGCTTGGCCCCTCCAGAGTCACCGGTGCGGCTGCTTCTCAGGCCTTGCTGCAGGAGGGACAGCTGGGACTCGCTCTGCAGGGAAGAGCGTCCCCTTGCCGGCCACCAAGTGCCCCAGACGAGGCTCTGCCGCTGAAGGGACACGTGATGCGTGTGTCGCAGGTGTGAGGTGTGTGTGTGTGCAGGGGCATGTGTTGTGTGTGTGCGGTGTCTGTGCTGCGCGTGTATGTGTTGTGTGGGTCGTGTGCACGTGTGTTGCATGTGGTGTGAGCGTGTGTATGGTGTGCTGTGTGGGGTGTGTGAGGGTGTGGTGTGGGTGTTTGTGAGTGGTGTGAGCGTGTGTTATATGGTGCATGTGAGTGACTGTGTGTATGGCCTGTATGGTGTGTGTGTGGCAGGGTGTGTGTGTGCATATGTGCTGTGTGTGGTGTGTGAGGGTGTGGTACATACGAATATGTGTGTGCTGTGTGTGCTGTGGGTGTAAGTGTGTGAATGTGTGTGTGTATTTGTGGGGTGTGTGAGGGTATGTATGCTTGTGTGCTGTGTGAGGACGTGTGAATGCATGCGTGTGTGTGTGTGCATGCACACACATGGAGTGCGAGTGCCTGTGGATGAGGGCGGGTGCGCCTCCTTCCTTCTAAGGAGAACTCCAGCAGAGCCTTGCCAGAGGGCCCGGACCATGGCCTGCGGGTCGTGTCTCGGGGCCAAGCAGAGGCCGGGAGGGCCAAGGCTCCTCCACTTGAAGCCGAGCTGCTTCCCCTGGCTGGGTGACCTCAGCAGCCCTTGTGACCCCTCCCGTGCCGCAGTCCTCGTCTTTTCTTTCCTTCTTTCTCTCCTTCCTTCCTTTCCTCCTACCCTCCCTCCCTCCCTTTCTTTCTCTGGGTCTCGCTCCGTCGCCCAGCCTGGACAGCAGTGGCCTGATCACTGCTCACCGCAGCCTCCGCCTCCTGGGCTTAGGTGATCCTTCTGCCTCAGCCTCCCGAGTAGCTAGGGCCACAGGCGCACACCACTGCGTCCGGCTAATTTCTCGGTAGAGACGAGGTCTTGCTATGTTGCCCGGGCTGGTCTCGAACTCCTGGGCTCAGCAATCCTCCCGCCTTGGCCTCCCAAAGTTCTGAGATGACAGGCATGAGCCACCGTGCCAAGCCAATAAGCACCTTCTGAAATCGTTGTTTTAAAGTAACCAGCAGATTGTAGGAGGAACAAAAATGAAGTTCGAGTGAGGCCATGACGTGGACGAGGCCTGAAACATGACGCTGAGGGGAAGGAGACAGACACCGACAGCCACACACTGTGCAAGTCCATTGAAAGGACACGTCAAAAAAGGTCAAGCCTCAGAGACAGCAGGTGAACACAGATGGACCAGGGGCTGGGGGAAGGGGCAGTGGGGTTTCATTTGAGGGTAATGAAATGTTCTGGAGTCAGGCTGGGCGCGATGGCTCACGCCTTAGATCTCAGCACTTTGGGAGGCCAGGACAGGAGGATCCCTTGAAGCCAAGAGTTCGAGACCAGCCTGGGCAACATGGTGAGAGGGGTCCCCACTCGAGTCTGCACAAAAATCAAAATAAAAAAATTAGCCAGGTGTGGCAGCACATACCTGTGGTCTTACCCACTCAAGATGCTGAGGTGGGAGGATCACTTGAGCCCAGGAGTTTGAGGTTGCAACAAGCAATGCACTCCAGCCTGGGAGATGGAGTGAGACGTCTCTAAAAAAAGAAATTAATTAATTACAAATAAAAAGTTAGCTCTTACTGAGCGCTGGCTGTGTGCCTGGCACTACTCTGAGCCTTTGCACACTTTACTTCGTTTAAACCTCTTGAAATATCTAATTTAAAAAAGAAATTGTGCCGGGCTTGGTGGCTCAGCCTGTAATCCCGCGCCTTTGGGAAGCTGAGGTGAGTGGATTGG
>NW_007249715.1:165231-165847 GCF_000164805.1 Carlito syrichta | reverse complement strand
CCACTGCACTCCAGTCTGGGTGACAGAGTGAGACTCCAACTCAAAAAAAAGAAAGAAAATGTTCTGGAACTAGGCAGTGGTTGCACAACATTGTGTCCTAAATGCCGACAGGCAGTACACTTTAAAAGGCTGAATTTTATGTTATGTGCATTTTACCACAACTTCTAAGAAAAAGTAACTAGGCCAGGCATGGTGGCTCACGCCTGCCATCCCAGCACTTTGGGAGGCCAAGGCAAGAGGGTCGCTTGAGCCCAAGCATTCGAGACCAGCATGGGCAGCATGGTGAGATCTCGTCTCTACAAAAAAAAAAATTAACCAGGCGTGGTGGTGCACACCTGTAGTCAGCTACTTGGGAGGCGAGGTGGGAGGATCACTAGAGCCCAGGAGGTGGAGGCTGGGGTGAGCCGTGATTGTGCCTCTGCACGCCAGCCTGGGCCACACAGAGGGAGACCCCGACCCAGTAAATAAACACATAAATATGTAAAAACTGACTGGGGTAAAATAAACCCTTTGAACCTGGCTCTGAATCCTCAGAATGCCTCGTCTGCCTGTGGCGCCCGGTTTCGCAGGGCGGAGGCTGAGGCCCGGAGAGGCCGGCGCACCCCCCAGCGGCACG
>NW_007249715.1:163951-165107 GCF_000164805.1 Carlito syrichta | reverse complement strand
CGGGCGGGGCGGGGCGTCTCGGCCGGGCTGAGAAGCCCGCGGCCGATGGGCCACCTCCTGCCGGTCGGCTCTCCCGGCCGATCTTTTCCTTCCCGCTAATCACCGTGGTGCGTGGCCAGCGACCAAGCAGGAAACAGAGAAACGGGCCGAGGCCACACCTGGGACAGCGGGGGACACCTGGTTGGCAGCTCCTGCCCCTCCTCCACTCCACATCCATTTTTACTTTATTTTACTTTTGAATAAGTACAGTACGTTCATTTTATTCCCACTGTCGCCCAGGCTGGAGTGCAGTGATGCAATCATGGCTCACAGAGGCCTCAATCTCTGGCTCAAGTGATCCTCCCACCTGAGCCTCCCGAGGGGCTGGGGCGACAGGGTGAGCCGCCACGCCCGGCTAATTTTCCTATTTTTTGTAGAGACGAGGTTTTACTATGTTGCCCAGGCTGGTCTTGGGTTCCTGGTCACAAGTGCTCCTCCCGCCTTGGTCTCCCAAAGTGCTGGGATTACAGGTGTGAGCCACCAAGCCTGGCCATTCCACATTTATTGAGCACCTGCTGTGTGCCAGGCACTGCTGGAGACACAGCAGTGAAAAGTCCCTGCTCATGTCCTGGAGGGACTCTCCGTGCATGTGTAAATGTGTGTGTGGGGGAGGGCTACACGGCGTACGCAGATGGTGGGTAATAAGAGCTAAGACAGCACTGGCGCTTTCTCTGCTCCCCTCCACTGGCTTCTCCCACTCCCCTCTGCTAGCCCTCAGGACATCCTTGGAAGCAGGGATGCCAAAGAGACCCTGAGTGGCTTGCCCAAGGCTACACAGCCAGCAGGCGGCAGGGCCGGGCTGGACCCCAGCCGCCCAGCTCCAGAGTTTGCAGGGTGGCACTGCCCCGAGGCAGCAGCAGCCACAGGGATGTGGCCATCACGCTGCCCCGGCGGCTGTGTTTGTCCGTAAGCTGGCCTCCACGGACATCAGGGACTACAAGGTCAGACCTGAGGTCCCCTCTGCCTCGACAGCCCTTCACCCCAGGTCTGTCCCCCCAGCTCAGGGCATCTGCCCAGGCTGACAAGGCCCACTCCGCTGGAGGCCACCGTCCTGCTGGGGGGGGCGCCCGCCGCCCCTCCCACCCCCCTTCTTTCTCTCTGGCAGTGTCCACAGCCC
>NW_007249715.1:160636-163923 GCF_000164805.1 Carlito syrichta | reverse complement strand
TGTCCGCATCCAGAGAGGGGGCGCTCGGGCCCACCTGCAGGGCTGTGGGGCTGCCATGGAGGCTCCCAGGCAGGGGGCGCAGGCCACCTTGCCCCTGTGGGCGGCCACAACCGGGCGCCCGTGGGCGGGGGCGCTGAGGCCAGGAAAGAACCCGCAGGGGGTGGTCTCGGGCTGGGTGATCTTGAGGGTCACTCCCCCTCTCTGGGCCTCAGTTTCCACAACTAGGACAGTCACAGTGCAGAGTGACATGGGCTGGGCTAGAGGAAGCCCAGGGGCCCTTGACCCAGCTGGGGTGGGGGATGCTTCTAGAAAGACTCCTGGGAGGGGGACACTCAAGCTGAGTCTCCAAAGACAACAGCATCCACAGGTCGCAGAAGGTGAGCCCGAGCAGTCCAGCGGCACAGTCAGCACGTGCAAAGGCCCCGGGGCAGACAGCGTGAGGCCCGGGGAGGGACGGGGGCTGGTCTGCAGGGACAGGCCACACAGCTCCTGACCCCGGTCAGACCCACCGGGCAGGCCCTGGGAGCCACGGGGGGCCACCCACTTCCGTTCACACATCCTTCTTCCCCCAGACCAGGGGCTGTGTGGCAGGGACCAGGCCTCGGCTGACAATGGGCCTCCTGCATCCAACACCAAGCCTGCCGGGATGAGCAGGAGCACGGAGCCGCCCTCCGCAGGGCCTGGCCGCCAACAAGTCGCCAACCGCACGGGGTCGCAGCAGCAGACACAGCTGGCCACTGCCATGTGACAGGCCACCAACGCTGGACACAGGAAGTCCTGGAGCCTGTCGCCAGCTGGCTCTTGGTCCATGCAGCTCCTCATCACCCAGCAGGCCAGCCGGGCCTTATTCACAGTCACAGACGAGGGTCCAGCACGATGTCCGCTCATGCCCTCACAGCCTCCTCCTGGCCAAGGCAGCCGGACTCCAGAGGCAGGGACACAGATGCCACTTCTGGAGAGAAGCAAGGTCACTGCCCAGGGCCGGGGATGCAGGAGGGGTGCAGAGCAGGGGCGTCTTGCCACTCAGCTGGACGCACCCCCATGCCACGTCAACCCACGCTGGTCAAGAAAGCTCAGGCCCCGGTCGGTGACCGTGTCCTCAGCAGGCAGGTGGCTCTGGCCAAGGGAGAAAGGCGTCCTTGTACCCACAGGAGCTCCAGGGAGGGATGGCTTCTGGTCTTCTGGATGTGACACGTGGATCGTCACGGGCCATCCTGGGACAAGCCTCAGGTGAGACCAACACCGAGATGTCAGAGCACAGAGCGAAGGGACCTTGGCCCCGGGGCGGCCGGTGCTGGTCAGTGGTCCAGAGCCCGCCTGCCCCTGGGCTTGCTGCTGAAACAAGGCGCTGTGTTTCCTGATTCATTTCTGTTTTCTGTGTGTTTGTTTGTTGAGTCAGGTCTCACTCTGTTGCCCAGGCTGGCGTGCAGTGGCGCAATCGTGGCTCACTACAGCCTCGACCTCTGGGCTCAAGCGATCCTCCCATCTCAGCCTCCTGAGTAGCTGGGACTACGGGCGCCACCCCATCCAGCTAATATTTTTATTTCTGTAGAGATGAGGTCTCGCGATGTTGCCCAGGTTGGTCTCAAACTCCTGTGCTCAAATGATCCTCCCACCTTGGCCTCACAAACTGCCGGAATTATAGGCATGAACCACTGCGCCTGACCCTACAAGACAATGTTTTTTTTTTAATGATAGAAAGTTGAAAATACTGAAAAAGCTGTCAGGCGATGGAAATTTGCATCCCTACAGCTTTTTATAGTTTTCAATGTGCTTCTTAGTTCCATAACAATAACGACAACACAGTAACCCTAACAGCAGCCATTATGAAGCACCTATGATGTGCTAGGCCTGCTGCTAGTGCCTTACCTGCACCCTCTCACTTAATTCCCCAGCAGCTCTGCTAGGAACTCGCCTGTGCCGCCATCTCACTCTGGCCCCAGGCCTGACTCCTGCTAAGGACCCAATGGTCCCATCCACCCCCGGCAGACCTCAGCCTCATTCCTTCCCCTCACTCCTGCTGCAGCAGCCATGCTGCTACATTTTATCCTCTTGTTGGTGGCCCTGTGTGCTTTTAGGTTTCTCCAACATCGCCTGGCAGAGCTCTCTCGAATATAACTATAATGGTCAGTCAACTACTGTTACATTCATACCCAACTACTGTTACAATCATACTCGCCCCTTCCGTCTGAACCACCTCCGGCCCCATACCAGCCTTAAGACCCCCCCACGCCGCCCCTCCCCAGCAGGAGGTAGCTAGAATGAGCCGGCGCCCTTATGACCAAAAGGCTGGAATGTAAGACCGGAGGTACCGGAGGGCGGGGCGGGCCTCAACAAGATGGCTCCAACCCGGACCAGGAGAACAATGGGCGAGAGAGAGCCAGCAAAAATGAGTGACTGAACTAAGACTCCAGCCGCAAAGCCAGCCAGTACCTGTTACAGCGACTCTAACGACCCCGTTCAGCCAATCGCCAGCAGATGTGACAGCTGTCCCAACCAGTGATTGCTCTCCTCGACCCCCTCACAGCTTTCTCAGTGTGCCCTTTATAAACCTGTCGCCCATCTTGCTGGGCGCGACTTCTCTGGCCCACAGCTACATGGACCGGTGAACCTCGCCCAGGATTGCACTAATAAATTTTTCTTGGTTCCTTTGTTGCCGTTTCACCTGGTCTGGTTTCGTTTACCTTACAGTCTCATGTTCCCATCTTTTCTCTCACATATTCTACCTTTTTGTCTCTCTGCAGGATCCTCAACTTTCTCTCCCGATGTGGATCCAGAGGTCTTTGTGTTTGTGGTCTCCCCTCTAGTTCTTTCCAGGTCTGGGACTGTTCCTTTTTGTGGCATCCTGTTCTTGTTTTGCGGAGGTGACACACCTTTGATTTCGCTGAGGTTTCCCATTCTCTGGAAGGTTTTCCTGCTCCTGCCCTGGCTCTGTGTTTTTGGAGAGGTTTCCTCTGTAGGTTTTGCTTTCCGACTCTCATTCGCCATCGCTCACGTGTTCCCCGACCCTCCACTGAGAGCTAGTACTGAAGCACCCAAAATGGAAAAGGATCCTTGGGAGCTCTGTGCTATAGGCAGAACTCGTGGGCAGGTGAGGCTCATCCAGGTGACTGGGCAGGGTCTGGCTGTCCTCGTAGGATCAGACAGCCAGCTTTGGAAGTGCCATCTCCTGAGGGGACCCCTACAGTCACCTACCTGGGAGAAAAGCTGGCTGCCAGCTCTGGGCATTGAGCTGGGGGGGGGAACGGGACTGAGGAGGTCTCATGGATGGGCACGGGGGTGGGGCC
>NW_007249715.1:154495-160616 GCF_000164805.1 Carlito syrichta | reverse complement strand
ACCCCTTGTTTCTGGGCTGACCTGCCCTCGACTCAACCTGCTGTCCTCAAGTTCTAAGACTCCAGCCCAGTTTTTATTCGGGTGGGACATATAGGAAGAGTGCTGGCAGAGGCCGGAGGGCTGATGGCCTCCCAGATCACTGTCTGGCAGCTCCTCGGCACCTACCATGCGCCAGGCTGGCAGGACACTCAGCCTTCGCAGCACCCTGTGGCCTCAGGATTGTCTTCCCCCTTGCTGGATGGGGCATCTGAGGCGGGGCTGTCTCACGAGGGATGCCACGGGGTGAACACAGCCCATGGGGACCGGCCTGCTCAGCTGGGGCCACACCAGGGGAGCTGCCAACGCCCACCTTCCTGCCCAGCCCCCTCTCCAGCCTCCAGAGAGCTGGGGGTGGCAGCGCCACTGCCGGGTGCGCGCCGGCCAGGCCTGTGGCCCTGCCTGACGTTGGTCCCCATGTGATGAGACCAGGCCACAAGAAAGAGGTTTCGACAAGTGTTATCGCTTCCTGGAACTCCAAGTCAGTGACTTCCCCGAAGACCGGCTGCTCCCTGGGCCCCAGCGGGGACCGGGGGCCCCCACCCCGCCGCTGCCCCCGCGCCTGCGCGGTAGTCTCCGTCAGACAACCTGGAAGGTTCTCCCCCAGGCCTGGTGCCCTCGGGTGCCCAGGTGCCCAGAAACCTATCCCCTCTCCTCTCTGCCCGAGCAAGTCGCTCAGGACAACCGGCAATCAGGCTTGGCCCGAGTGTGCCTCAGTGTTACTCTCTGAGAAACGGGCACAGAGCCCCCGCACCAACCACCCAGCCCCACACACAAGTCCTGTCTGGCAGGCAGGCCCGCAATTTCTGTTTCTGTCTGCCTGGGCCCTAAAAATCCAGAGCGGGGGGGAATCCCACTTTGGCGGAGGTAGGGCAGCTCAGAAACTCAGATTCTTGGATGCCATCATTTCGAGGTGGCTGTGATGACTCTGGAATCAGTCACTTCCTCAATTCCCCAGTTCACAGAAACCTGGTTGTAAATATAGACCCAGCCGCAGCGGGGCGGGGTGGTGGGCACATGAGCAGCAGAGTGAGGTGGTGAGTTGGGGAGGAGCCACCAACAAACTCTGAACCCTCTGAGAAGGCAAAGTTCTCCAGGCCCCGCCAACGGGGCTTCCTCAACCTGCCTTAAGACAGGAAAGGCCTTCAGGCACGTGGTCTCCCTGGGCCTCGGTCTGCTCATCTATAGAAGAAAGATGATACTAGGTTGAGTCCTATGAGATGGCCAATACGCCTGTGTTTTCCACTGACAAATCCAGCAGATTTATAGTATTCAGCCTAGCACGGTCTACCTGGAAGTCTGAATAATTAAATGAGATATTGTGAAGTACTCAGCATAGCACTTGCAAATAATACAGGCTTTGTAAACAACAGACCCAACTATATGCATTATAGTTAATACATCGTCTCTGCCTCCCACCTGATAGTATGTCGCCAATGATCATGACACCAGCCTCAGCCGTTCTGTCATTCATTCTCTCCTCGCCACACCCACAGTGACTTCCATCTGCCATGTGCACCGTGCGCCCAGGACAGAGGTAAGCGTTCTCCACTCAGCTGTCACCACTCGATGTCACCAGAGTGTGAGCCCTGCAGGCGTGGTGCCAGGCGCAGCTTGTGTGTGCCCAAGGGACGGCAGCCAATACTGTCTCCTGGGTCCCTCTTCATGCCGTGCATGTTGCCAGATGAACTTGGGCGAGCCACAGGAGCTGGCACAGGAGCTCGAACCCCTGAGCCCAGGGGTTCGAGACTAGCCTGGGCAACTTGGCGAGACCGCATCTCTACAGTAAATAAAAAAATTAGCCAGGTGTGGTGGCGCACGCCTGTAGTTCCAGCTACTTGGAAGGCTGAGGGAAAGGATCCCCTGAGCACCACAGGTCGAGACTACAGTGGCTCTGAGCATGCCACTGCACTCCAGCTTGGGCGACAGAGTGAGACTCCAACTCAAAAAAAAAAAGTCAGAAACCACCTTGTATTGGGGCAACTGGTTTTTTAAGCCCAAACATAAGACATGACATTGATGTCTTGAACTTCACCTCTGTACCCACTCACTGTTCTAGTCCAGGGCTCGGTTGGGGTTCTGAACCCCAGTGGGTTCACTATCCTTGCAATAAGCGGGTTGTCTGGCTGTTTTATATATTTATTATTTTTTAGAGACAAGGTCTACGCTCTGTTGCCCAGGTTGGGGGTACAGTGGTGCCATCATAACTCACGGCAGCCTCGAACTCCTGGGCTCAAGTGATCCTCCTGCTTCAGCCTCCCGAGAGGCTGGGACTACAAATGCACACCGCCATGCTCGCTAACTTTATTGGGTTTTTTGTGGAGACAGAGTCGCACTGTGTTACCCTGGCTGGGCTCGAACTTTGGCCTCAAGGGATGCTCCCACTGGGCCTCTAAGTGCTGGGATTACAGGCATGAGGCACCACAACTGGCTGGCTGGCTTCTTATGAAGGCATCAAGAAGAAGGAAGGGAGGATATCGCAGAGGCCAGAGCCCGGGGGCACACCCAGGACCACTCGGCCAGTTGGCACGTGTGTGTGCATGTATGCATGCGTGTGTAGCTGACAGTTTACAAACCCAGAGACCCAACCTGGATACTGATGCCTCTGTCTGGCATCAGACCTCACTGAAGGCGAATTCTGGCTCGGCCCCCTGCTAGCTGCGCGACCCTAAGCAAGCCGTGTCACCTCTCTGGGCCTGTTTCGTCTGAGAGACGAGGTTCCTGACAGTCCTGTCCCTCCAGGGTGATAGAAAGGCTTGTGGAGACCGTGCACACAGAACTCCCACCGCAACCACTGGGGCCACAGGCACGACGCATTTCTGCACCAGCCCAGTCCGGGAAAGTGAGGCAGCGACCTGACATTTGACAGCATCTCGAGTGAGGCTGGGCTGGCTCTCAGGGATGGAGTGCCATGCCACCACACAGGCTCCCTGGGCTCAGCCTCCCTCAGCTCACAACAAAGTCCCAGAGTCCTCGGTGGGCCAGGGCCCACAGGTGCTGGCCAGGGCTCCTCCCCACTTGGCCCAGGGTTTCAGGGCCCCAACCAGAGTGATTTCCCCTCTCTGGGCCTCAGTTTCCCCATCTCTGAAAGAGAAACCATCTCCCTGTATGGTTAAGATCATTTGATGAGACAAAGCACATCACAAGGTCAACACTGGGCCCCTTCCCTGTTCCCGCTGGCCCTTGGCGTCCTCACTGACCAAATAAGGGTGACAGTTTCTGCCATGCCAGTTAATGACCGGAAGGACACTCATGGCATGCTAAGTGGAGAGAAGTGGGTTCCCTATGGGTCATAGGAATGGTCTCTTTTTTTCTAAAGCAAAAAGACACGTATCTGTAAAAATCCTGTGGGAGGCTGGGCATGGTGGCTCATGCCTGTAATCCCAGCACTGTGGGAGGCCAAGGTGGGAGGATCGCTTGAGGCCAGGAATTCAAGATCAGCCTGGACAACATAGTGAGACTCCTTTCTATTAAAAAAGAGAAATCCCATTGGAAAATATATATATATATACACTAACAACAGTATATATTTAATACTAACAGTATTGGTGGATTCTTTAAACAATTTTGAAACAAATGTAGAAATTGAAAAATAATGTGGACCGCTGGGGGATGCTGGTGGGGGAAGGCTTGGGTGTGGAGGCAGAGGTGGTGGGAACCCACTGTGCCATCCACTCAACTCTGATGCAAGCCTAAAACTGCCCTAAAAACAACGAGCTATTAAAAGCAACAGGAACCCGAAGACTGAGTGGGCAGAACCCCCACACTCCAGCTGTTGTCCCCAACCATCCTCGGTCACAGGCGGCCAGGGCAGTTACTGAGGGCCCGGGCTCCTGGCAGAACTAGCCTTGGCCCTTCCAGGCAGAAGGTTGTTTTGTCTCCTCTTAAGACACGTGGCCCTGTTTATCTCTTGTCCTTCAGGCCAGCCAAACTTGACCTCTGACCCCTGCTGCTCTTCAGATTCTTATTTCCCAGGACTCTCTGGGCTGTGACAGAACCTAACTCAGACAAGCACAAGCCAAAAGATGAACTGTGGTGCATATAATGAAGATGTGCGGAGGAGGATTTCAGGCACAGCTGGATGCAGCAGCTCACACAACGCATCCTTGTGTGCTCTGTCTTGTGCTCTTTTTCTTCAACGCTCTTGAAACAGCGGGCACGTTCACGGCCTTGAGCCCGGGTTTGGAGGAAAGAGTTTCTATTCGGTTCAGTGGAAAAGATTTGGGAAGGTCTCCGACTGGTCCAGCTGAGGTCATGTGCCGATCCTGAACTGGAGCATGGGGAACTCTGATTAGCCAGGCCACTGCGATTGCCGGTTCCTGCGGACCAGGCAGCACGGGTCTGGACGGTTCCTCGAGGTCAAAGCTCTGCTGCCGTGCACCCCAGGCGTGTCCTGCTTTCCTCCCCCAGCCTTTGGCTTCGCCATCCTCACACCTCCTCAGAACAGGGGACGGAGGCTGCAGCTCAGGCCCGGAGTGCCTCGCGGAGGGGAGCGTGGAGGCACTTTGGGGCCCAACAAGCCCAGGCATGAGCCCTGCTCTGCCTCAGGGCTGTGCGACCGCCACAGGTCGCCTGACTGCTCCAAGCCTTATTTTCCCTCCCGACCAGTCTCCTCACAGGATGGTGCCAGGGATTTAAATGAGTCCCTGAGGGCTGTGTGGAGGTGAGGGCTGGGCTGGGCGGGGCCGCCACGCTGGGGACGCTGGGCGCTGCTTGAACCTCCCCCTGGCCCTGCTGTCCTGGGCAAACCGGCCACCACGCTCTTCCCAGCCTTGCTTTCTTCACTTGGGAAAAAAGCAGAGAAGCATGCTTAGTCTGTTTGCTGCTGCTTACAGCGGAATATCCCAGACTGGGTAACTTACGAAGAGAAGGAATTTGTTTCTTCGAGTTCTGGAAGTGGAGAGGTCCGGGGTCGACAGGCTGCGTCTGGCCGTGCCTCCTTGCCATGGGGACTCGGAAGAGGCCCGAGGCGGCTCAGGGCGCCACGTGGGGAGGGGCTGGGCGCGCCGGCCCAGGTCTCCCTTTTTCTTCTCAGGAAGCCACAGCCCGGCTCCTGGGATGACCCATGTGTCCGCGAATGGGCGAATCCATCCACCTCTCCACACTGCCAGGCGGGGATTAAGCTTCATCAAGCGTCTTGAAGGGGCCAGACATTCGACCCACAGCGCATGCCTGCCAGAAGGCAGCTGTGTGATGATGGGGAGGGCAGGAGTCCACTTCCGGAGATCACACCCCCAGGTCCAGGAGGACACTGTTCCCCTGCCTGAAATACCCTTCCCCACGGAGGCTGCAGGCTGAGCTCTGTCCCACTCGTGCTTGAAGATTCAGGCGGTGCCTCCTGCGAGGAGTCTCCCGTGACCCCACTCTCTTCCCCACCCTTCCTAGGCCCAGTGAGCCACGTCCTGAGGCCTGGCCTGGGTCACGAGCAGCCGTGCGCACAGCCTTGTCTTCTAACTCTGTGGACAGTTCAGATTCACCCGCTGCCGCCACACCTGGCCCCAGGAGGCCTGAAGACACGTTTGCAGGATGAGCACATGACCGCCCAGCTTTCTGGGAGTCACAGGCCTCCGGCCGCACTCTGCTGGTAGCGTGGTGCCCACCAGGAGGGGCCTTCGGGTGGGGAGGAAGCCCAGGCTGCCCCTGAGCATGGGCGGCTGGTTTCCAAGAAACCAGCTGAGGGACAGGAAGGCCGGGGCAGGGGCGCCAGCCGCTTTTACTTTCAGTTTTCCGGAGTGGAGCAGGTGCTCGAGGCTGCCGGTGCCCAAGGGAGGGTGATGCGGCCACAGCTCCCCGGGGCAAGGGGCGGCCACCATGCAGGACCTGGACCCGGAGAGGCCTGGCGTCCTCGCGGCACAGGCCAGGGCGGGCCGGGCCGGGGGCTCCAGGTGGGCGAGGCTACCTGACTCCCCCATTGCCCTTAACTTCATACGACATGTGCTTGGCTCACTCATTCCTTCACTCACTCGTTCATGCATTCATCTCCCTCTCCCATCCCAGGCCTTCCTTTGGCCCTCGGGCTGTCTCCTGTCTTCCCTTTCCCTCGGTCTCTTCCTTCCGGCCCCCCTTCCACCCCCCACCCTGTGCC
>NW_007249715.1:150731-154475 GCF_000164805.1 Carlito syrichta | reverse complement strand
CCCTTCTCCCCACCCACCCCTCGCTCCCGCCGTCCGTCTGTCTGTCTCCTTCCCCCACTGCCTCCCTTGCTTTCTTTTCTTTGTTCAGCGTTCCCCACACTTCGCCCTTCACCAAAGACAATTCTTGCCGCACTTTTTAGCCACATGCCCTTCCTCTGGCTTTTAAAAAAACCAAAATGCCTACTTTCCTGTTGTCTCCGGCCATGGTGGCCATCACATCTGAGGTCTGACAGGGATAAGTGTCCCCCCAGTACACACTGAAATAAGCATGCAGCCAGGCTGGACGTGGTGGTTCACACCTGTGATCCTAACACCTGGGGAGACTGAGACAGGAGGATAGCTTGAGCCCCGAAGGCCGAAGCCGCGGCAAGCCGTGATCGTGCCATTGCACGCTAGCCTGAGTGACAGAGGGAGATCCCGACTCCACACACACACACAGCATGTAGCCACTCGTGACCATCGGGAGAATGTCTGCCCATCCCACACCCGACATGTGAGGCTGGGGTGGGACAGCCCACCTGCCCCTCAGGGAGAGCTGCGGTCCGCCTCCTTCACCCAGAGGCCCTGACTCATCCTTCTCTCCACCGTGCCGCCGTTCAGCCTGTCACCTACCCTCAGTGTTGGGGCATTTTACAGATACGGATGCCTTTACTCCCCTCAACAGTCCTGAGAGATAGTGACAATCATTCATGCTTGGCAAAAATTAATGCAGGGGAGACCGAGGCACAGAGAGGTTTGCCAACAATATGGCCCCTGCCCTCCTGGCCCTCACAGTCTAGGAGACAGAGCAAAGCTCTTGGTAATCTCATGTGGACCTTAACAGAGGCACTGGGGTCCAGCAGAGAGAGCCAAGGAGGACTTCCCAGGGGAGGTGATGGCTGAGCTGGGTTTTGAAGGCTGCATAGGAGTTTGCCAAGTGAAGAGGAAGCAAGGGAGACATCAAAGGCTTTCCCTGGAGGGCTCAAAAGGCCTAGAGAGCCAGGGAAATTGGGGATAATGGGAGCAGATGTGGAGTGTGACAGGAATGACATGGAACTGGACATGCACACTGGGGTCGGATGGTGAGAGGCCTCAGATCCCATGGGAAAGGGGCCATATTTCAGGATCTAGCAGTTGAGAGCTGCTGTTGCCCTGGGGTCACCTTGCTTGGTTCAAAGACGGATTTTCCTATTTTTACCAGCGGTGAGACCATGGAAAAGAAATCTGGCATCTTCTGGCCTCAGTTTCCCTGTCTTTAGAATTAGACAAACATGGTAACTACCTAGAAAGTACAGGATAAGGGGGAGCTGATGGGATTACTTGTCTGCAGTGTGAGCGGAGGAGTACGCGTGACTGGGTGTGTCAGGTGATCACACCCAATTCCCTCCTAATGCCTGTGCGGGGGGCTGGAGCCCACATGGCTGGTCCTCAGTTTCTCCATCTCAAATGCAGGGAGGGAGCCCACTTTGCAGCTCAGGTGCCTCCTCCCTGCCCCCACGACCCCCCCCCCCGCCTGCCTGGGGAGCCCACAGGCCCCTCCAGGCCGGACCTCAGGTGGTTTCGCTTTGACCCACCTTCTGGGAACTGCGGCCTTTCCTGTCAGCGGGTTAGTGAGGGGGGCCTTGGCAGAGGTGAGACAAATGGCAATAAGGCGCCGGGGCTGGGCGCATTGGAGTTTCATTTTCAGTGGCCCAAGCTGGGGACAGGGCAGGGCCCCCGAACTAGGGCCCAGCCTGTTCCCGGGAACTGTGCCTTTTATTGAGTGTAATGACTGTTTCACAGCTCATAGGCACTTCCTTTCAACCCTTCACTTCCGGTGTCCCACTCCACAGGTGAGGAAACTGAGGCCCAGCACCCAACAGACTTGTCCACAACACACAGCTGGCAGCTGGGCTGGGCAGTGTTTCCCCCTGTGCCCTGGAGGGTCTCTGGTTTTAGGTGGGACATGGGGACGTTTTTATATGACATTGAGGTCCCCTCCCTCCCTCCAAACAGTGGTTTCCTATTTTCATTCTCTTGTAGTCTTTCTGCTCAAGTCAAGGAGAAAGGTTCATGTGGGGGCAATTGTGTCTCTCTCTCTTTTTTTTTTTTTTTTCTTATTTTATTTTATTTTAATTTTTTTGAGTCAGGGTCTCACTCGGTCGCCCAGGCTGAAGGCCACTGTCTTAAACACCTCCCTTACACTTGCTGATACCCCCCCATCTTTCTCCCCATCCTCCAATCCTCTCCCCAAACACAAGCAGATCGTTTGCTCAGAGTAAGATGCCAACATCCAGCCAAAACTTACTAACATGGTCTGGGGTCACTGCGTTGCTTAAGCACTACCTCTTCGCGGCCGGTGACTCTGGTTTTCTGTATCTGCTGGTGATACAATTCCCCTGAAAGAAAATTAAGTCCCTCAGGTTGCAGGAGATATTAACTGGATCACAGAGCAGCTGGGTCACGGGTAGATCTGGCAAAAGACCCCCGAGGTGGGGCTCCAGGGGCCAGCATCGGACAGCCTCGGCTTGGAGACGGGAGGAAGGCGGGCAGTGAGGCCAGGCCAGCGTGTAAGAGGCACCCCGCCAGGGCCCCGGGCCGACCGCCGGGAGACCCCCGGGCACTCTAACCAACCCTGGGCCTCAGTTTCCTCCTCTGAACACGTGGGTAGTAGCCCTGACACCCGCATCCTAGGGTGCTCGTGAGAACGAGCTGGGATCTGACACGTGAGTTCCATCAAGCAGGGCTGGGTCTGCCAACTTCACGCCCTGCCCATCCAGACCCATCGGGGAGCCACCTGCTGTAAAACAATAACAATTGCGATTGTTCCGACATGGAGGTGCAGCTCCATTTTCTTTCCGTGTATTGAAGCCTCACCACGTTCTGGCTTTATTTATTTATTTTTTTGAGTCGGAGTCTCACTCTGTCGCCCAAGCTGGAGTTCAGTGGCATGCTCACGGCCACCGCAGCCTCAACCTGCTGGGCTTAAGTGATTTTTTTCCACCTCAGCCCTACAAGTAGCTGGAACCACAGATGTGCGCCACCACGCCCAGCTAATTTTTCTTGATTTATTATAGAGACAAGGTCTCACCATGTTACCTAGGCTGGTCTCGAGCCCCTGAACTCAGGCAAACCTCTTGCCTCTTCCTCGCAAAGTGCTAGGATTACAGACATAAGCCACTGCACCCGGCCATCTTTTTTCTTTTTTAAAGTCAGGGTCTCACTCTGTCGCCAAGGCTGGAGTGCCGTGGCACCATCACGGCTCATGGCAGCCTCAACCTCCCAGGCTCAGGCAATACTTCCGCCTCAGCCTCCCAAGAAGCTGGAACCATAGGCTTGCACCATCACCCCCGCTCAAGTTTTTGATTTATTGTAGAGCCCCAGGCTGGTCTCAAACCCCTGGACTCAGGCAATCCTCTCACCTCTGCCTCCCAAAGCACATGGCCTCATGACGTTTCTGAAGCAGAGTGAGGCAGGTATGACACAGTCTAATTCTCATTCTGAAAATGAGGTCACAGAGTTGACCAGGGCTGGGCTTGAACCCACATCCCACACCCTAGCTCTTTCTGCCCCTCCATGCCGCGTCCCAGTGTGAAATACTGCTGGGGAGGGGCCCTCCGAGGCTGACCAACCCGGCCTCGCCCCTCGCCCCCATGGCATCTCTCATCGTGACGGCCCCTCCCAGCTACACCCAGGTGTGGGAGGGAGCACGTGCCTCACTGCACCAGTCCCTGCAGGTCCCCAAGTGGGGCCAGCCCCAAATGTCACCCTCATCCCTGCCCCACC
>NW_007249715.1:144223-150711 GCF_000164805.1 Carlito syrichta | reverse complement strand
CCCTGGTGCAGGATCGCGCTAGCCCACCTGTCTGCATCCGCACCCCCAGCTCTCGGGGCTGCTCCCCACAGTTCCTTCTGCCCAAGCAGCCTCAGCAGCTCTGGGATGACTCTCACACAGCCTGGAGACAAGCACCAGTCCCTTGCCGGCCCCGCTCTTCCAGCCTCAGAGCAGGCTGAAGAAGAGGCTCTGGGCCCCGGCTGGCTCTGTGGCTCCGAGAGTCCTCCGGGGGGTCCCGGGCATCGGGAGCATACCCCTGTGGCTCCCTGACCACTATGGCAGGAAGTAAAACCCCAGCGTCAGCACTGGAAGCCCTTGGGCCCAGACTCTGCCTCTGCCAGTTACACACGGCGGTGGGGGCAATGCCTTTGCCCTTCTAAGCCCCAATTTCCTCACAACACGGCCTGCGCGAAGTGTGAGCGCCCATCAGGTGCTCATTATTTTAAATCAGCAGACCATGCACAGTGGCTCACACCTGTAATTCCTGCGTTTTGGGAGGCCAGGGTGGGAGGATTGTTTGAGGGCAGGAGTTCAAGACCAGCCTGTCTCTATAAAAACAAAATAAAACACATTAGCTGGGCATGGTGTAGTCCCAGTGAATCGGGAGGCCGAGGTAGGAGGACCTCTTTTGAGCCTGGGAGTTTGAGGCTGCTGTGAGCCATGATTGTGCCACTGCACCCCAGCCTGGGTGAGAGAGTGAAAACCCTTCTCTTAAAAAAATAAATAAAAGTAAAGCAGCGGCAATGCAAGAATAACCAGAGAGGGCTGATCCCGACCACTGGAAGCCCGTCACACCCTCCCGTGCTGAGCGCCTTATGGGCCTGGCGTCCTCGGGTTTAACTTTGCCTGGGAGGGTAGTTACTAGCCTCGTCGCCAGGGAGGAAAAGAGGTTCAAGACCTGACAGCTGTGTGGCGGGGGCAGGCTGGGTGGTGTGGACTGGAATGGGGAGGGGGCGCTTTTCTGTCTCGGGAGGGCTCCAGGGAGCAGGCAAGACAACAGGATGGCCTTGACCTGGCATGCCCTTGGGACCTGCCCTCCCAGGACCTCGAGGTCTGAGGGCTCAGCCGACAGGACACACCAGGTAGACCGGGGACCACGCGGAGGCGAGAGGGGCCCAGGGGCTCAGAGTTGCCTAGAGAGGCGAGGGCAGCCGAGTGTGGGCAAGTGGAGCGGTGCCGAATCGCGGCTGTGGGCCCGGACAGTGGTTGGTGGTGGGGGAGGGCGGTGACGCCATCCGGGCGGCACGTGGCGGCCCTGGGGCATGGGGGTGTGGGAGGCCTGCGGGCGGCCTTGGCAGGCAATCGCTAACCCGGCTTCGCTTGTCCAGCACTTGACCTCATTGCCGGCTGGCACACAGCACCCATGGTGCACAGGGCAAGGGAGCAGCACGTGCAGAGGCCTGGAGGCGGAGGGAGCGGTGAGTGTCTTGCCCAGACACTGGGCGGGGGGCCTCTTGCGGCGACGGCGCTGAGTCCTGCGGTGAGGCGAGCCTTCCAAGGGCTGGCCTGTCAAGGCCCACCCGCGCTGGGGGCAGGGGCAGGAGGTGGCGGGCGGGGGGGGGCTGCATGGGGGCTGTACAGTTGCGGCGGAGCCTGGAACCCAAGTTTCCCACGGGGGTCGTCTGCCAGGCCCCAGGGCCAGGACGAGGTTTGGGAGGGGCGGTTTGAGTCCCCCCTTGGGCACTGTTGTCTCTGTGTGAATTTGGTGTGGTGAAAACTGTGCTTGCCTCTCTGACAGACCTTGAGACACCCCTACTGTCAAATCAGGCCAAGCCCACGGTGACATTCCCAGGAAGCTCTCAGCCCCGGGAAGCTTTGGGTGAGGGACTGCCATGCATCCAGGTGGACCTGGCTACACCGACCTGTGTCAGCCCCATCCACCTCCTTGCCATCACGGCGACCTTCCCTGCCCTGCACAGGTGGGCAGTGCCCCCAAGAAGCCCTCACTGGAGTCTGGGCCTGGGGGCTGCTCAGACCTGGGGCTTTTGGCAGAGACCACCCTGGGCTGGCCACTCCAGGCCTGGCCCACCCTCAGTCCCAGAATCCCACCAGGCAGTTCCTGTGGCTTTTGTTGGCCTGATCTGCTGGAGCTGAGGGGTCTGGCCACGAATGAACCGCACCTCCCTGACCCCCAAGTATACACAAAGGCAGGAAGCTGAACCCCACCTCATCAGGCCTCCCTGCCTTAGTCTGCCTCCCCCAGCGGCCAGGTTAGACAGCCCCCCATGGCTCTCCATCACACTTTGGATCCACGCCTCTCACCATAGCCCCCAGCCTGGCCTGTCCCTCCCACCATCTCCCCCCACCCGGCCTTCCTCGGTAGCCCCCTGTGCCAGGAAGATCCACCTCCCATCTTCACCTGGCTGGCTCCTTCCTGTCACTCCAGGCCCAATTTCAGGGTGGCCTCAGAGGTCTTCCTGCCTTTCTATCTGACATAGCCCCACCCACTGTCCGGTACCCTGCTGAGTTTACATCAGCAAAGTGTCACTGGTACGTGGAATGCGCGTTCCCTTGTTGTGAATTGAGTGATTTCCTGTCCAAGGCCCTGAATGGGAACCCTGTGGACAGGCACCAGACCCCTCTATTTTGTTCACGCCTGTGTCCTTTGGGCTTAAAATCACACCTGGAACACAGTAGGTACTCAGCCAGTGTTTGTGATATGACCCTCAACTGTCATGTGTGGAGCACCTCATCAGACATGTAGTTAGCACCTACTGCATGCCAAGTTCCGTGCTCAGCACTTTATGGCTGGAACCTCACAGAAGAGGCTCAGCTCGCCACTTCCTGGGACGAGAGCAGTCGCTGAGGTGAGGCCTAGGAATGTGCATTTCCCTGGGCCCTCCCCCCACCTATTTATCCTATTCAGAGTGGGTCAGACCTGGTGCAAGTCCTGGCCATCACTTTTGAGCTGTGTGACATTGAGTAGGTAACTGTCCTTCTCTGAGCTTCCACTTCCTCAGCTAGAAAATGAGACCAGAGTCTCCAGCCATAGTGGCTATGATGCCAGTCAGAGCTGGCTCCGCACCTCATGCGGCCCTCACCCTTCCCAAGAGTGCTCCTTGCTCCACAGCCACCCAGTGCACCCAGCTCACCCGCTTGGCGGGGAGGAAGCCCCAGCCACACTTGGGCCCCCGGCTCGGTCCCTGGCGCACACAAACCCTCCTCTCACTTTTCATTCTTGTAAATTGACGTCAGCGCTGCTGAATCATGAAGCTGAGGTTTGAGAGAGAGAGATAGTGTCTCTGCACGGCCCAGGAAGCCACATGGCACAGACACACACACACACACACACACACACACACACACACACACACACACACACATCCTTTTCCCCTCAGCAGTGCCTGCACAGGATTTTGGTCCCACGGGCCTGGGGTGCCGCTCCCAGGGGCTTTCAGGTCCCTGTAGGTATGCCAGGATGCCTGTTTAGAGTGACCTGTAGTGGAGGCACTGATGCTGGGGAGTGGGATCAGAGGGGCCTGTGTCCTGAACTGTTCTGCTGCAGGTTTTAGAAGGAGACAGGTCAGGGCATCCTGTGCTTGTGTAATGACAACACGATGCTCACCCTTTGTTCAAAGGAGGAGACCCTTAACATACTGTGAAGCACCTGCAAATCCATCCCTCTATGGAGGAAGCCTGTTTCCTCATCTGTAAGATGGGGCTGGAGGGGTGAGGGCCGGGGGCTCTCCATAGGTGACAGGGAGCTGGGCACGGCCGGCGCAGGAAGAGCCATGAGTAGATGTCCACTGTGCGCTGCTTGGAGCAGTCCTCAAAGGATGTGTAGAGCCCGGCCCCACCACCTGCTATGGCTGGCCTGGCCATCTCAACCTGTTTTCTCATCTCAAAGTGGGGGTAGGGCCTCTAACACACGGGCTGGTTTTGAGGCTGAAGCCGAGCAGCACAGGACCTGGCATACAGCCAGTCCATCATCAGGAGTCACTGAGGGCCTGTGGGTCAACTTGTATTAGAACCTGGTCCCCAAGCCCTGCCTTCTGGACTATCTCTGATTCTTCAGTCACTGAGTGTGTATGAGGGGGTGGGAAGCATTGGGGTAGGAGACAGGGAAGGAACAAGAACAGGACTTAATTAACCTACACAGCAGAGAAGAAAGGGCAAGGCAGTGGTTAAAAAAAAGAAAAGAAAACCAGGCCGGTCTCAGTGGCTCAGTCTATAGTCCCAGCACTTTGGGAGGCCGAGGTGAGTGGATTGCTTGAGCCTGCAGGTTTGAGACTAGCCTGGGCAACTTGGTGAGACCTCATCTCTACAATAAATCAAAAATTAGCCGGGCATGGTTAGTAGTTCCGGCTGCTTGGAAGGCTAAGGCAGAAGGATTGCCTGAGCCCAGCAGGTTGAAGCTGGGGTGGCCATGAGTGTGCCACTGCACTCCAGCCTGGGCAACCGAGTGAGACTTCAACTCAAAAAAAAAAAAAAAAAAAAAGGCGCAAATCATGTGGTGGCTCATGCCTGTAATCCCAGCATTTTGGGAGGCCAAGGCAAGAGAATTGCTTAAATCCAAGAGTTCAAGACCAGTCTGGGCAACATAGTGTTACAAAAAAATCTGAAAATTAACCAGGCATGATGGCATGTGCCTGTAGTCCCAGCTCCTGAGGAGGCTGGGGGAGGATCACTTCAACCCAGGAGTTAAAGGCTGCAGCGAGCCGTGTTTGTGCCACTGCACTCCAGTCTGGGCAGCAGAGTAAGACCTCGACTCAAAACAATGACAAAAGAAAAAGCAGAGTTTCTCTGGAATCAGAGACAAGACATTACTGCCTTCCCGCCCACTCCATCCTATTAAAGGATGAAGTCACCAAGGCTCTCTGGCATCCTCACTCTCTTAGGCCACCCTTAGCCTTGAAGCCTGGAAACTATTTAATCCCCAAGACAAGTCTGGACTGCTCCAGCTCCCCAACCAGCGAGTTAATTTTATGCTACACTTTCGAGTCTGAAAGGTATTATTAAACATTAACACACTATTATGAGTGTGTCCAGGGCCACAGAGGACCATTCTAGCTTCTGAAGACGTGATGTGATGCGTCCACAAGGCTGCTTGACGCTGCACCTGAAAATGACTGTTCACTGTGTGCTCAGCACGGCCCTCACGTTCCCAGCACAGCCCATCCGCCGGGCTGGCCACAGACACCAGGGTAACCATGAACCCGTCATGGGCACTTGCCGGTGCTGTGGGCCAGCCCAACAGATGTCCCTCCCTCCCCTGACTCCTGAAAACATAACCTCCACAATGTACAGAAAGTTGCCCATTTTAGCAGCAGAAGTAAGCAGGGGCCAGGGAGGCAAAGGGAATTGCCCGTGGCCCGCGGCAGGGCCCTCCTGCCCCCACAGACCACAGAGCTTCTTTCTGGCTCCAAGCTGTGTGCTCATCAAAAAGCACACAGAGCGGCAAGAAGGAGTCAGACCCAGCCTGTATCCCTATCCCATCTGAAGCGTGTCTCCTGGAGGCCAGTTTCAGAACGTGCCGCTCCTCTTTCCAAAAACTCACCAAGCCCCCTCCCACACTCTCTTCCTGGAAGTTAGCTGCTGTGGTCATAGAACCAAAGCAGTTTACTCTCTGTCATCCATTTCAAACAGATTTTGGATGGACAGCCAAGAAAAGACCCGAGTGTCAGGAATGGCCACAGACAACTTTTCTGGACTTGGCTTTCTCTTCTGTAGAATGGGGAGTCTGCTTCACAGGGTTCTCTCTCTGTAGGATTATAGTATGTTCACACATGTCAAGCACAGGACAGGGGCTGGCTCGCAGTAAGTGCTAAGCAGGAGCTGCCATCTTCCCGGACACACACACAACTAGACGGGTGGTTTCTCCTCCGAGTCATGGGTGGAACCGTGAGGGGCCTGGCCCCGAAACAGCCCCCACACACCACCTTCAGCTGAGCAGGTTGGTGTTGGACCCCTCTCCCTGGACCTGCTCAGAGCAAGGGAAACTTTTGGTCAAAGCACACGCTCCAGAAACCTTTTTTCTTTTTTTAAAAAAAACTTTCATAATAAAGTTTATTACCGAAACTGGCTGTAAAAAATATAAAATAGGATTCTGCACAGCAGAAAAATAAAGCCAGAGACCCTCCCCCAACCCCTGGTTTGTGCAAAGATACTGGGTATATGTAAACATGAAGAGGTAGGAGGTGCGAGTTCAGGTCCTGGCCCCAGACACAGTTAAGCTGCTACGACAACCAGGGGGACCCAGAGGGAGCACCAGGCGGGGAGCATCCCCGAGACGTGAGGAGGGGCCTCGCCCCCACACCCGCTCCCTCCGACCTGGGCGGGGAGGGCACCCATGTGGCTCCAGGAAATAATAATTAATAACAGACAACAGCTCGGCGCCCCGGTTAATGCTGCGTGCACGGCGGGCGCGGTCAGATCTGGAAGGGGAAGGAGCTCAGGTAGTCGCGGAGGACGGGGTTGAGGGGGATGCGTGCCAGGTTCTCGCGGCCCACGGCGGCCACGATGCGCTGGCGGCACAGCTCCTGCAGCGG
>NW_007249715.1:140912-142594 GCF_000164805.1 Carlito syrichta | reverse complement strand
CCTTCGATCCCGGCTCCGCCTCGCACCTGCCCCGGCACCTCCACTGGGGGCTCGGGCCCCGTCCCCGAGGCTTCCGGCCACTTCTGGGACGCCCCCTCGGACCTGGCCTCCCCACTCCCGTGCCCGCTGCCTTCGGTCCCAGCCCTCTGCAGCCGACCCTCTAGGACCCTCGGGCCGGCCCGGCACACCCTCTCCCCGCCCAGGTGTGTCCACACCCAGAGCTCTGTCCTCCGGCCCCTGAGGTCCGGCCTGACCCGACCCTTCGTGGCCCCTGCCCACTCGCCGCAGACCCCTCGGTCGCCGCAGACCCCTCGGTCGCCCCAGGGCCGCGCCCGTCCGCCCCCGTGTGAGCCCCGGCAGCCGCGCTTCGGTCCTGGCTAGGGCTTCCCAGGAAGCGGCGGCCTGACCACAGGCTTCGGAGGAACCCTCCGGGAGGGGCGCCTCCGCTCCGGCCCAGTTCCTCGGAAGCCGGGCGGGGCCGGCAAGGTCCCCAGGGCCCCGGCCGCCCTCCCTCTGGTCCATGCGGGCCGCTGGAGAAACAGGTCTGGGGAGGGGCTGTGGTGTGCCACAGTGCGGGCAGGCGGGGAGCTCTGGCCTGACTCTGGCCCTCCCCGTTCTCGTGTCTGGAGGGAGGTGCAAAGGCAGTCTGGAGCCCAAGAAAAAATGGGTTCTCAAATGCGATGATTCCCAGGACCTAAGTTCCTGACCCTTCTCGCCCCCTCCCCTACCTTGTCGACCCCGCCCCAGCGGGCATCTGGGCTTGGTGTGGTGGGGGCTGGTGGGCAGGGCTGGAAACTGTGCACTGTGTGGGATTTCGTGGTTCTTTTTGTCGTGGAAGGCCAGGGAGTCGGTGCCTGGCTGCTCCGTGTATTTTGAATGAAGGCGGGTGGGGAGCCCAGAGTCACAAGGGGTCACACAAAAGACTCGCCAGCCTGAGCCGGGTGCCCGGCCTCACGCTGGCACACACTGCCCTCTACAGACGGCTCTCAGGCTGCAGCCCCGGCAGCTCCTCTCCTGACGCCCTGGCTCCGGGTCCTTCCCGCCTCCCTGGTGGGGGAATGCCTGTTTCCTCCGGCCCAGCCATCCTCTGTGTTTCTTCCTGAACACACAGGGGCTGGCTCAGAATCCGCCTGGCTAAGGGCACCATCACCTCGCTGAGTTGGCATGTGGCAGGTGCTGGCGGTGGCCGTTGGTGAGCTGCCGTGGGAGGTGAGTGTGCCTGTGCCCATGGGGCCAGGGGCTGAAGGTGCAGAGCCATGGCCAAGCCAGGGCTCAAGGGCTGTGGTCATTCTGGAGCTGTTGACTGAGCACCTGCAGGACCACACCCAGTGGCGGGTGAGGGTTGACCATAAAGAAGTGGTTACAAGGCAGACTTTGGCCAGGACCAATTCCAGCTTGCAGCTTTGGACTCTCCTGACCTTGACCCTAACCTCTCTGCCTTGATCTCTTCATGTGTGAATCGCAGGGCTGTGGTGGGGATTAAATGACTGCCTGTGGGCCAGGAGCATCGGTGTCTACTGTTGGGACTGTCCGTAGAGGGTGCCTGTGGGTGTGGCGCATGTTGGAGCCCATGGACACATGACTCCACCCCTTGTGTCCATTTTATTTTATTTAATTAATTAATTTATTTTTTTGAGTTGGAGTCTCACTCTGTCACCCAGACTGGAGTGCAGTGGCCGCTT
>NW_007249715.1:127846-140694 GCF_000164805.1 Carlito syrichta | reverse complement strand
AGCTAATTTTTGATTTATTGTAGAGATGAGGTCTTGCCAAGTTGCCCAGGCGGGTCTCAAACCCACAGGCTCAGGCAAATCCACTCACCTCAGCCTCCCAAAGGTGCGGGATTACAGGCTGAGCCACCGAGCCCGGCTCCTTGTGCCCATTTTAGGAGCCCAAGCCCAAGACACACAGGCCAGAGAAGGCGGTGGGTGGGGGGGCTTCTGGAGTGAACTCGGTGCATGTGGGTTCTCCTCGCCATCAGCAGTGACAGCAGAACAGCTTTAGTTTCATTTTCTGAAGTCCTGAGTTCAAAATGAAACCAAATCCAGATGCCAAAAGGGAAAAAGAAGGATGCTGACTGCCGTATCCTGCTCGTGACCGTGCTTCTGGAGGGCTGGGTGCCAGGTTCCTGGAAGCCCCTGGGCCTTGGGAGCACCACCTCTGCAGCAGGATGGGGCCAGTGACCCAGGGCAGGCGACTTGCCCCATCTGCAG
The DNA here is from genome assembly GCF_000164805.1 of Carlito syrichta. Lineage (NCBI taxonomy): Eukaryota > Metazoa > Chordata > Mammalia > Primates > Tarsiidae > Carlito > Carlito syrichta. Next base: position 140,214 of record NW_007249715.1, on the reverse strand, counting down.
AATGCGCTGGGTACTGCGTGGCTGGCAGGGCAGCGGGCATCAAAGCCCAGAGCGAGTGCCAGGCACGGGGAGAGTGGTTGGCACAGTGGCTTCAGGTCACAGGCCCGTGGGACAGCCTGTGCACACCACTTGCACACCGTAGCCAGATAGTTCTCTTCCCTGCCTTGGCAGGCTCCGGGGGCCCAGAAGGGAAGCCCCAGTGGCAGCGGGAGTGGAGGTCCTGGCCTTGGAGCTCTGTGGCTCGGTTGGTCTTGCCAACCCTAGCGGTGCCCTGCTGGGAACTGCAGCCTGGTCCGGCTAATCCTGAAACTGTCATCTGCCCCAGGGCACTTTGGCCCACCTTTCCCTCCAGCCCATGGGTTAGCCCGGTCCCTGCGGTCGTCTGTGTCCCCAGGATCCCTGAACTGCGGGACTCACAGTGGGAATGCTGACGTCTGCTGCTCTAGGCTACAGCCTGTCACTTCATAAGTGCGGCCTGGGGCAGTAGCATGTCTGTTTCACTTCAGTATTCATCCTGCAAGTGTTTATTGAGTGCCTACTGTGTGCGGAGCACTGGGGACTCAGAGGTTTTCAGGCAGACCTAAAATCACATGATCACTTTGATCCTGCCAAGTGCCATGTAGGAAACCACCGGGGAGAAAGGGAGCGGCTAGGCGTGTGGGGTGAGATGATGTAGTCAGGGAAGGCCTCTCAGAGGTGGTGACATTGGTGTTGAGACTTTTCTAAAAGTGGGATGAGGAGGACCCAGGTGTTGAGAGCTGGCAGTGCAAGGCCCTGTGGTGGGCGTGTTGGTGTGCTTGAAGATCAGAAGGGAGATGGGAGCAAGTGTAGGGATGAGAAGTACATATGGCAGGAGTCTGGCCCATCCAGCAGGGCCTTGTTGGGCAGTCAGCGGGATTTGGATTTTACCCTGAGTGTGGGACAGAGGGCAGAGCTCAGAAGACGCCCCAGGATTGGGTGTGGAGGGTCCTCGGGCTGTAGGTGTGGACAGCTGGGGCGTTAGCCATGATGGGTGGTAGGAGTGGCCTGGGACACAGCTCGTGGCTGTCTCTGATCCCCACACTAGGCCCTGAAATGAGAACAAAGACCGTCCGAAGGGAGAGCACTGCCAGGAGTCCACAGCCTGTGTTCTGTGGTCCGCACTCCCTCTCTGGAGATCCCAAAAACAGATTTCCTCCTGCTGAGCCCCTGCTCTGAGCCAGGCCACACTTTTTTGGTGATGAGGACGGCACAACTCGGGGAGATGCGGAACTTGGTGTTTTGGGGTGCCCTGGGGCTAGACAACACCTGGCTTGAAGGCCTCTGTCAGGAGAGGTCACTTCGTTGTGTGGGGTCGAAGCAGGTCCCTCCCGTTCCCATAGCAGGTGAGGGAGAAGCCCTGAGTCCACAGGGAGGGTCTGAGCAGTCAGGGATCCATGATGCAAGCCAGAATTCAGGGCTGGACGGTCCTGGGGAGGCTCTGAGACTCTGCGCAGGCACATGTGAGGAGAGGGGAGCCCAGGTCAGCCCTTGCCTGAGGTGGCCAGGGTCGGCCGCTCTCAGAAGGCCCCCACTGTGTTCCTGCAAACAGCCTCAGAATGGGAGGTGCAAGGGAATGTGTGTCTGAGAGTGCTGGCCAGGGGTCCAGGCACACCTGGTTCCCAGCCCAGCTCCACCCACCGGCTCAAGGCAACTCAACTGAATCCGGGCCCTGAGAGCTGTCCCAGAGCCCAACAGAAGGAAGGCCTGTTCAGTAGCGCTTCAGGGTCCTTCAGGAAGTAGGGACCTGCTTATCCCACTTCTTCAGGGGATTCCAACAGGCCCGGCCAGTTCCCGGCCCCACCCTCCCATGAGTGGCCCTCCCATGAGTGGTCAGGCGTCAGATGCGACAGTTTACCTTGGTGGTTGCCATAGAAGGAAAAAGAACTTGCAAAGGCTCTGAGGCTTGACCCGACCACTCGCATCCAGCAGGCTGGGATGCTGAGACGCCTGCAGCCCTCACTGTGAGGGGCTGTGGGGTGCCCAGTGCCACACTCAGGGATTGAGTTAGGCCCAGCTGGCCCTAAGGAGGCATCTGGTTTTGGGACACACAGACCAGCAGCAGCCTCAACATGCCATGCGCCGGCACATGGCATGTCAGGCAAGGACCGAGCCGGCTGGGGAGGGGGTGATCCTTGGCTAAGTTGTATTTATTTGTTTGTTTGTTTAGGGGTTTTTTTTTTTTTTTAGAGACGGGGTCTTACTCTGTCACCCAGGCTGGAGTAGAGTGGTGTGATCATAGTTCAAACTGCTGGGCTTGCCAGGCTCAGTGACTCAGCCTGTAATTCCGTGCTTTGGGAGGCTGAGGTGAGTGGATTGCCTGAGCCCGCGGGTTCGAGACCTGCCTGGGCAACTTGGCGAGACCTCATCTCTACAATAAATCAAAAAATTAGCTGGGGTGGTAGTGTGCGCCTGTAATTCCAGCTAGAAAGGCTGAGGCGGAAGGATTGCTGGAGCCCAGCAGGTCGAGGCTGCGGTGGCCAGAAGCGTGCCACTGCACTCCAGTCTGGGTGACAGAGTGAGACTCCAACTCAAAAAAAAAAAAAAAAAGAAAAACAAATCAAACTGCTGGGCTCAAGTAATCCTCTGGCCTCAGCCTCCCAAGTAGCTGGGACTATAGGTGTGTACCACCATACCCGGCTAGTTTTTTGATTTGAAATAAGGTCTTGCTGCGTTGCCCAGGCCAGTCTCAAATTCCTGGACTCGAGCAAACCTCCCACCTCAGCCTCCCAAAGTGCTGGGATTACAGGTGTGACTGAGCATTAGAGAACGTGGGGAAGGAGAGCTCTTCTGGCAGAGCATGTTGAGAACGTGAGAACCAGAGCCGCAGGAATGAGGCTGGAGGTGAGCTGGAGGCCCTGGTTAAGTAAGGCCCTTCTGTTGGACTTGTAGGAGGCTGGTCCCGGGAAGGCAGAGAGCTGGGTGCGGCAAGTCCCCCTAGGGAGAGCCTTCTGGTCACCTTGTCCAGGCCAGCAAGCCCAGATGTCCATCCAACACACCTGGACCCCTTCAGATCCCACAAGTTCTGCCAAGCTGCCGTCAGATGCCCTTGTCAATTTTTGTTCCTTGCTTTCCCCTTTCATTTTCATTTCTTCATACACAATAATTAAAACGTCCCCGCCCCAGAGGTAACCTGGCTCCAGTGTGGTCTGTCCTTCCTGCTCTTTCTCCATGCACTTGTCTGCAGGCATTCTGACCCATGGAGAGAATGCTGCCCTGAGTAGGACTGCTTCCTCTCAAGGATGCGTCCTCTTGTGTGTCGCCTTCCAACCCAGCAGTACATTCCAGCAATCTGGATGGATCGTGTACAGATAACCTCTTTTTTTTTTTTGCTTGAGGGCAATGTGACACTCCTCAGTGTGGCCCCTGGGGTATTTCTTAAGCTGTAACCCTGTGGGCACACAGGTTGTTTCTGGCTCTTGAAACAACATGGCCTGACCTCCCTGTACAGCCCCTTGGCACATGTGTGAGAAGCTGTTGATAAACTTTACTTGTACTTTAGAGACAGGGTCTCACTCTGCTGCCCAGACTGGAGTGCAGTGGTGCAATCATAGCTCTCTGCAGCCTCAAGCTCCTGGCCCCAAGCGATCCTTCTGCCTCAGCCTCCCAAAGCACTGGGACCACAGGTGTGTGCCACTGTGCCTAGCCAGTGGACACTGCCCAGTCACCTGCCAGCATGCCCTTGGCAACAGCATTCAATGACATGTTTTCCTGTCCCTCACCAGTTCTTGTCATTATCAGGCTTTTTCCATTTCTGTCTACTTGATGGGTACACAAGTGGCATCTCATTGTTGCTTTAAGGCTGGCTCCTTCTTTCACTTACTTAACAGATATTTACTGCCCTCCCACTATGTGCCAGGCACTGTGCCAGGTACTGGGAGGCAGCAGTAGAAAGACAACATGGCCCTTGGTCCTCTTCACAAAGCGTGAGGTGCACGTAAGTCTCAGAGAGGTTGAGGGACAGGCCTGGGGACACCCAGCGAGGCACTGGGGGAGCTGGAGCTGGAATCAGGGTCTGTGTGCTGTGGAGTGGGAAGTGTTTCCTGAGTCAGACCCCCAGTGGGCTTCTCAAGACAGGGTCTTCTCTCCTTCCCGACCACCCCTGCCCCCAGCCCAGGATGCTGGACCTCCCTTTAGTGGCCACTGGGTCTGCAGGAGGATGGCCAGACAGTCCTGCTGTTTGAGGTGAAACTCTGGACCAGAGAGAAAAGGTAGGCTGCCTTCAGGTCACGTGCCCTCTCAAGGCTGGGTTTATCGTCTGTCTCTGTGTCCCGAGTTTGGGTCCCCAGCAGGCCCGCCTCCACCCTTCTGCCTTCTGTCCCACACTAAGCACATGCATGTCTGAGTGTGAGAGGGCCGGGCGCCCCGATTGCATGCCTGCAGGGCCATGCCATGGATTATGGACCTGTCCTTAACACCGCGTTTTCCTGAAATCCAACTCAGACAAAAGTGGCAGAGACACGCAGACACCCAGTCACACGCACAAGGACACAGCTGCTCAGACCCACCCTGACACAGAGACCTGACGCACGTGTGGGCCCCAGACACCCGCACCCTCGTGTGCTTGCAGGTGTTCACATGCCTCCCCTCCTACCCCACTGGGACCCATCAGGGGAGGCATCCTCCCATGTGACAGAGGAGACTGGCGTGCCAAGGGGGCAGGTGACTTGCTCAAGGTCACACAACTGAGCTCTGAAGGAGAACCTTAAGCCATGCCACTGCCTTGGAAGGCCCAACGGAGCTCAGAGCCCTATAAAACTCGGGCTTCTGAAGTCCTAAGCTCCAGGGCCCAGGGCCCTTCCCTTCTACCACAGGCTCCCTCATTTCTACTTTTGCCCACCGACAGGTGGGCCCTCTCTCTCCACCCAAATCCCCAGTGAAACACAAAAGGAAGCAGCAGCCCTGCATGCGGCGCTGTGCTCGGTGTTTCTCACACCAGGCTGCTGGCCTGGAGGTTAGAACCAGGACCCCATTAGGTAGATATGGTGACTGAGTCTCAGACAAGTCCCAAGTCCCCAGCCAGGAGCGCAAGCACCTTGCACACTTGACCCTAAAGCCAAGGCTAGCGAGTGTGGGCCCGACCAGCCCGGGCCCCGACCAGCCCGGATTTCTGTATAGGGCAGCTAGCACTCCTTCTTGGGAATGTGTCCCCATCGATGGCAGAGCCTCACCAGGTTCCTGCTGGGTGCCAGACCCTGAGCCTGAACAGCACTTGGCACACGTGCTCACAAGAACACCCACTTTGTAGGTGGGAAAGCCTATGTCCATGGCTACGTCCCTCTGCACATCTACCTGAAGCCTGCAAGGGCTTTGAGTGACCATTAGCGCCCTCCTGGGTCTTAGCCCAGAGCCCACACTGGTGGGTGCTCAGTCCTGTCTCCTGAGGAGGAGTGGGGAGGAGGCATCTCCAGCCCACCTGTCCTGGATGGGCTCCAGTGTGGCCCCCTGCCAGTCGCCATTCTGCTAAGTGCTCTGCCTGCCATCCCCTGCAGTCCAGTCTCCATGCCAGAGCCTGTCATCTGCCCAGTCGAGACCCTCCCGTGCCTTCTCACCATACCAAACGGCATTCCAGATCCTCCCTATGGCAACAGACCCCCAGGGCGTAGGGCGCAGGCTCTGACACAGGCTCTTTCCCTCATTGGGGCGTTTGTGCGTGCTGTTCCCTTGGCCTAGAACATTCTCTCAACTTGCCACTGGGACCTCTCCTGTCCCACCAGAGTTTTTTTGCACAGCATTGCCCTTGATACACGTCTTGATACACGTCTCCTAACTGGCAAGTCATCTTTGTGTTTGGCCTGCAGGCTCCAGGAGGGCCTTGTGTGTCCTGTTTGTGTTCCCAGAGTCTGGTACAACTCCTGAACAGATTGGTCCCTTAGTAAGTTTGTTAACATGACTGCTTTGAGGAACTTGTGAGGTTGATACAGAATCAAGTGAGGCTCAGAGGAGTTGATTGCCAGCCCAAGGTCACAGAGCAAGCTTATAGGATAAGCCAGAATCCAAGCTCGGGACGCTCTGGCCTACAGAATGCACGTTCCTAAGCCCTTTTCCTGTCTCCCCATCATGTTCTTGGGCTGCATCTGTGTGGATCACAAGAACAGGTGTGCACACACGTGGGAGCACATAGGGCAAAGGAGGAGTGCGGCCCTAGCAGAATGTGGTTTGCCCGCTTCGAAGGCTTCTGGGCCTCTCAGCCTGTTTCTGCCCATGCTGGCATTGCTGCCTTAGACTTGTACACGGTCCCGTCACAGACAGGTCCCCAATCCCTGTGTGACCTCCTTCCGGCTTCCGCTTCCCCCCAGGCCCCAAACACATGGGGCGCCCTGTAGTGAAATCACAGTGCCTGCTCAAGGACAGTCCTCCAGTGTACAAGCTTTAATCAATGTTGCATAGAAATCAGCATGGGAGCATGTTCCTGCAGAAAGATTGCCCTCAGCCTGGCATTCCCCGCAGGACAGCACTTCTTGCTTGGGTGACACACAGGAACAGGCTGGGGCGCCGTCTCATCAGTTGTATTTCCGCCCTAGGGAATAGGAGTGGGAGGGGCCTTAGCTCTTGCAGGACTAGAGACCTGTGTTGTGAATATGGGCATAGGTAGAGCTCAGGCCATCCTCAGTGTCCTTCTGACCTATGCGACCCCATCCATCCATTCATCCCTCTGTTTATCTTCCGCCCAATTCCATCATTTATTCATCATTTCATTCTTTCCTGTTCAGTCCCAGTAGTCTAAATCTGTTCTTCCATCGTCAGTTGCGTTGCTCCATCCATTCCTCCAGTGAACCTATCACTCCAACGTCTTTCCATCTGTCCGTCCACTAACTGATCATGTACCTACCTAGCCGACCGTTATTTAACCAGCCAACCCAACCACTCGTCAAAAGTTATCAACTCTCTGTGTATCCACCTATTTTACTCCCCCACCAACCATACTCTTCCATCTAGTCATCTACCTAACAGTCTGTCCGTCAGCTAAGCACATCCAACTTTCCTGTCATTTAACTGGTGCGTTTTTCCCTCCTTCCTTCCTTCCACCCACCCACCCATCCTTTCCTTTCCTTCCTTCCATCCTATTACCCATCCCTCTATCTAACTAACCTAGTGAATTGTTTGCCCGCCCAGTCATCGTCCCTCAGCCTCTCCCCTCACCCCTGCTTTCATCTAGCTACTCTGCTGTCCATCCCTCCTCCCAGTCAACCCATCCGGTTTATAGGAGACCCAGTCCATCAGTGTGTCGTGTTCAACCAGCCACTGCCATTGCATCCCGTCTCCCTCTTCATCCTTGCCTGGTGGCCCTTCTGTCGGGAGCCCTCGGCCAACCCTGTGGGCCCCACTGCCTCCCCACTGCCGAAGGGTACCTGGACCCTGCCTCTTTGTCCTGTAGACCTGCTGGACCCTCCTGGCCATCTTCCTTTTGCTCGCCTTGCCCTCTGAGGCCTTTCTGTTCTTGGAGCGGCTGCCGCAGTGGGTGGGGGTGCGCGCGGGAGAGGGGTGGGAGTGCACGGCCTGTCTGTGGTGCTTCGGTGGCAGGCTGGAGCTGGGCCTCTGGCTCTGTTGGCTGGGCAGGCTCTGGTTGGGGCTGCGGCTCCAGCTGCAACTCTGGCGGCAGCTTTGGCAGTGGCAGCTGCAGTGGCTGCAAGTGTGACCTTGGGACCGAGAGTTTCTGTGGGGCTGGGTGTGGGCGATGAAAAAGCTCTGCGTCTTGGTGTCCATGGGAGGCCACCCTCGGAGGGACAGAGGCCTCCTCCTCCTCCTCCTCCTCCTCCTCTCCCAGCAGGCCCGGCGTTGGAGTTGCTGGCAGCCCTGGTTATATAGCAGGGGCTGATTGTGATGGCACAGGCCACAGGGCATAACAGACGCGGCCCCACCCCCCCACCCCCACCAGGGGCACTCTGGGGCGGGCCTGTCTGCCGCTCAGAGTGGGGCTTTGGGGTCAGATTGGGCCGAGTCCACATCCCAGTTCTGGTTTTTTCTTGCCACCAGCCCCAGGGAGTTACCCCTCTGAATCCCAGTGTCCTCACCTCTGTGGAACGGGGACGTTGGAAGCGTTACCTGAGAGAAACAATAGGAGCTCAGTAAGCATCCCTGGCTCTGTCCCCTCTGCCCGGCAGTGTGGGTTCCAGGAGTGCAGTCCTGGGCCCACCTGGCTGTCCTACCCCACCTGGCGAGATTTAAAGTCAGGAGATTAGAGCCTGGTTCAAGCCCCAGTTTGCACAGATATCCAGTCTTGGGTAGGTCCTTGTAGGTTTTGAGGCTTGGGCACCATGTGTGACAGGGGTGTCATCTTCCTGGTCTTCTCGTGAGCCCAGATGCCTGTCGAGCCTGGGAGGCCCTCACGCTGCCTTCCTACTTTGAGTTCCCACCTCCTGACTCGACCCCCCCCCCACGAAGGCTGAGTGTGCAGCTTGAGTCACACCGGCCCTGGTTTGACCCCCAGGTCCGAGGAGAAGGCCCGGACCTGTGTCTGCACTAGGCCGTCCGGTCTCCCTAGTCTCCGGGTGTCCATCCAGGGTCGCCCGCCTTCCTGACCCAGCCGGTGCCCTGGGCTTAGCTCCCGGCCACCCTGGCCTGTTGTCCCCACCTCTCCCTCATCACTGTCTGTGTCCCCACCTCCCCCAACCACAGGTCCCAGCGCACGCTGGCCTCTTGCTCTCTGCTGCCCGTGCATAGTTCTGCCTCTTTCTGTGAGGGCTTGATGGTGGCCTTCAAACTCCACGCCCACTCTCAACCCTGGAGCCTCCCCACATGACCTTATCCAGGAGAAGGGACTTTGCAGGTGTGGTTAGGTTTAATGGCCATGAGACAGGAACACTGGGCTTATCTGCTAGCCCCTAAGTCCAATGATAAGTGTCCTTCTATGAGACAGGAGGGATGGCACAAGCCAGGTAGTGCCATGAGCTGAGCAGGTGAGACGGCTGGGGAGCGGGGGGCTTTAGACTTTGGGCCTCCGGAACGGCCAGAGAATAAGTCTTGTTTTCAGCCACCAAGTTGGTGATCATTTGACACATCAGCCCTGAGAAAGTAATGCAGGCTGGGTGTGGTGGCTCACACATGTGATACCAGAGGTGGGAGGATCACTTGAGCCCGGGAGTTCAAGACCAGCTTGGGCAACATAGACAAAATTAGCCAAGCATGGTGGCATATGTCTGTATGCCCAGCTATTCAGGAGGCTGAGGTGGGAGGATTGCCTGAGCCCAGTAGGTTGAGGCTGCGATGAGCTATGATTGTGCCACTGCACTCCAGCCTGGGTGACAGAGTGAGACCCAGACTCAAAAATAAGTAAATAAAAAGTAATGTACCCTGTGAGGCAGGTATTAGTATTATGTTTTTCACAGAGGAAACAGGCTCAGAGAGGTTGAGTAACCAGCCCAAAATCCCACAGCAAATCCAGGTGTGGCCGCCTCTCAAGGTCACTCACAGATTCACAGGTGTTCGAGAGCATATGTGGTTCTGCCTCACGGCCCTGCCTGGGGTCCAGTGGGTCTAGCTGTGGGCATGTGCTAGGCCATGCTATGAGGACCCACTCTGGCCTCTGGACCCCTCCTCCTTGGCCCCCTTCCTCATTCTGCCTCCCTACTTCCCACCCTCGAGCACAGAGCATGGACAGTCTCCCTCAGGACAACAGAGACTGCTTTATTCGTATCAGGGCCCCTAGTGTTTGGCACAGGGCCTGGTATACAGTGGGCACTCAACAGGTGTTTTCTGGGGAAATGAAAAGTCAGGTGGACCTCTGGGCCTTGTTGCAGGGGTAGGGGTGGGAGTCATGCAGAAGCTGGGACTGCCCCACCTGCCCTCTGGCATCTCCCCCTACCCCCTTAAACGTAGCTTGAAGTAACGGAGGCTCCCTGGAAATGCTGCCTCCTCGGCCCCAGATATGCTAACAGAATCCTTCTCAGGGTGGGTGGCCCATGCTCAAGGGGGCAGAACAGAGAGCACAGTTCCCTGTGGCTGGAACAGTGGGGGCCGAGTAGACGGTGCATCCCTTGGACCAAGGCTTGGCCTGGCTCTGTGCGCCCATTGCCTCTCTGGCCTCCTTGGTCCACTGTCTTGGGGCATCGTCTCTGCCCGAGCTGGGCCCCAGGGTGAGGGCAGGGTTGAGCATCTAGTGGGCGCATGGAGGGTCGCTGAGAGTGTGTGGGTGGCCAAGAAGGATCTGGCCCGCCCCAGACAGGTGGACACCCCACAACCCACCATGACCCCTGCCTCGTCGCCACACGTGCTCGTGCCAGGCCTGCCACTAGCTCCTGCCGGTGACACTCGAGGCTGTCAGCTTCCCCCTACGCAGGGAGGGCCAGGGCTCCCAGACGCCAGGACCTGCCCAGGGTCACACTGTCCCCCATGCTCCGGGCCAGGTCTGTTCAGGCTCGGAGAGGAATGTCCAGCCCTGGAGACGAGTATGGCCAAGATGATTTCCACCCCGCAAAGCACCTGAACCCCCCCCGGGGTATTGGGAACAAGGACCCCAGCCCCACCCTTCCCCCCTTGGCGATTGCCCCCCCACGCGCAGCCCCCTCACACGCCCACGCCCACACGGAGCCAGGGGAAACCAGAGAGGGGAAATCCTCGGAGACTTTTTTATTGGCTCTTTTCCAAAAGTTCTTGCTGGCACGTCAGCGGGCACCACTCCCCAGGCTGTCCGGAGCACGTCTGCGTGGGCTTGGGACCCTGCTGGGTCATGGGGTTGTCCACTGTGCTCTCCTCCTTCCACTCGGGCTCCATCAGAAGCAGCTTGCCCTGCACCGGAAGCTCCTCCTCCTCCTGCCCTTCCTCCTCTTCCTCCTCTTCCTCCTCCGACGACAAGGAGAAGTCATCTCGGCTCACGCAGCCCATAAGCTTCTTCATGGAGGATTCGTGGCCCTGGCCGTGGCCTGTGCTGTGGCCGGTGCTGAGCTTGGCACAGTGGGATCCCATCATCCACCTTGCCTCTCTCTCAGGACTGGGGGAGGCCGCTGTCGGGGGCCGATGCTGACGTCACAAAGGGGCTTCTGAGTCTGAGGCGACACCTGACTCAGCCCTCAGCCTGCAGCTCTCACCAGATGGGGGGCGGGGGGCTGCGGAAGGGCCGGCCTCCTCCGCCCTGGCGGGCAGTTGGAGGTGGCTGTCTGGAGGCAGGAGGGGCGCCCACAGGCTCCTCCCCACATCCAGGTCAAGTTAGGGCCCGGGCCTAAGGGAGCCTTCTGGGGCTGGAATGTGTCTCAACCTGCCGACCCTGGGCCAGACGTCAAGCGTGCGTCCGATTGCAAGCGCCCTGTAAGTGGCTCCGTCACGTCACCGAGGCCCCCAGAGTGCTCTCCTTCGGGGTCTGAGTATGACCCTCCAGTGCCTCCTTGAAACACAGTGGTGCCTCAGCTTTTTTTTTTAACTTTTTCTTATTTTTATTTTAAAGCAGCATTTATTGACAGAAAAGCTCCCTGTCCCTGTCAGGGAGAGGTAGGTTTTCGACAGGAGGTGGGAGTCTGCAGCCTGGAGCCCAGGAGTCTGGGTAGCACAGAGGCTCAGGGGGAAGGAGCGCGTCTCCTGGGCCTCCAGAGGCGTCAGCCAGCACAGGCCGGGCAGTCCCGTCCCTGTACTCTTTGCCTGTGCGCCCTCCATGCTGGCCTGGGTCCTGTAGAGCATGCCAGGCCTGCGTTCTCTTGGTCATTTTGCTCCCTCGGTTCACGTCTCCCCAGTCGCCTGACATGACACCACAGACTTGGGTTTTGAAACTGTGGCACACTGGAGGTCTTTTTTTTGTAGAGACGGGGTTTTTGCAGCATTGCCCAGAGGCTGGTCATGAACTCCTGGACTCAAGCAATCCTCCTTCCTTGGCCTCCCAAAGTGCTGGGATTGTAGCAGGCCTGTCTTGCCATCTGTGTGGTGGAGTTAGGGCGCGCGTGTCACCGTGCCATCCTCCTCTCCTGGTGCGGTCTGTCCCCTAGGTGCCCTCGGGGCATCAGAGCTCCCTCCCACCCCCACTCTAAGGGCTGCGGGCTGTGTCTAGTCCACCCGGGGGAGCCAGGTTGGTGTCACTGGCGCAAAGGAGAGCCCAAGGCTGTGAGTTGTCAAGCTTTATTTGGCAGGTGACTTTTGCTCCTTTTACTCAGATCTTGTGGGGTTCTTGGAAGCTCAGAGCAAGAGCGTCTGTTGTTGTGGGGAGTTACTATGGCCTGGCGTGCTCCTTAGGCTGGTTACTTCTCCTCAGCGGCCACAGGGCGAGGGAGCAGGAACTTTAAGGCCTTCTGCACCGTCTCCTCTGTCTGCAAGCTTTGGGAAAGAAAGCTCTGGCTGAGGGACCTCGGGAACCAGTGGGGCAGGCTGTGGGAGCCATCAGGTGGGGTGCCCCAGCCTCCCTCCGGCCCCAGCCTCCAGCCCCCGCC
>NW_007249715.1:118095-127672 GCF_000164805.1 Carlito syrichta | reverse complement strand
AGCAGCGCCGTTGCCGGGAGCGGTGGCCACCCCTGTGGACCCTCCCATAGGCCTCACTGTGCTCTTGGCTCATCCCCTGCTCTTCGGGGGCCTCGCGGCCACGCTCCAGGCTATGGCCCTGCACCTGGGAGCCCTGGGGCGGGTGCTGGCTCGGGCTGCTCCCGCGGTGGCGGACCATGGTGCAAGGCGGGGCTGGGGCTGACTGAGGCTGTGGGGACCCTGGGGGAAGAGGGCGAGGCCTGCCCACCTGCGTTTGGTGTTAGTGTTGGCCTGGTGTGCGGGGCCATCGGGGGCTCGTATTTAAAAGGGGCCCCCACTGTGACGCGGTGGCCCCACCCACCATTGTTCCCAGCCCTCCTCTGTGAGGGCCACACTGGGCAGGGCCCCAGCCAGCAGGGCACCTGCAGGACAGAAAAGGCAAGAAGCCCCTTGCCCTGCCTGTCGGACACATCCCATCCCTGGCAGCAGGCAGGACCTCAGGTCACAAGACAGAGCGCCGTCCGCTAACTGTCTAACCACGGCCCTCATCCTTGGTCAACACACGGTGGTGGGGACTTCCAGGACGGCCACGTGTCCACACAGCTTACTGCTGAGACAATGACACCAGCAGAGTCCCCTGGTAGTAGGGACACACCCCGCACTGCTCGTTCCTTCCCATGCACTCCCCGTTGACGCCTTCCTGCAGTGATTCCCACTTTCTGTGTAGTCGAGTTGCTCGAGGCCACACCTGGTCCCCAGCCTGCCCAGCCAGGGCATTATTCTTTCTCAAACTCTGCCCCTCCCAGGGACCCAGAAGATGGGTCCCTCTCACGGAGGACAGAGAGAGTGTGGCAGAACAGTGCCTCCCCGTAAGTGTCCAGGCCCCCACACCAGAACCTGGGGTCCTGTTACCTCACCTGGGACAGGGGCCTTGACAGACGTGGTTAGATCAGGGCCTGAGGATGGGGAGGTCACACTGGATTGTTGGGTGGGCCCAGTGCTCTTACGAGTCCAGGTACCGTGGCTCCTGCCTATAATCTTAGCTCTTTGGGGGGCTGCGGTGGGAGGATCTCTTGAGCCCCGGAGGTCGAGGCTGCAGTGAGCTATGATGGCACCACTGCACATCTGCCTGTGTGACAGAGCAAGACCCTGTCTCTTAATTAAAGTTAAAAAGGTAGGGGAAGAGGGAGGTAGAATGGTCACAGAGATTAGAAGATGCCACACTCTCCAAGGACACCGAAGTGGGAGATGGGGCTGGACACAGTGGCTCACGCCTATAATCCAGCACTTTGGGAGGCCGAGGTAAAAGGATTGCCTGATCCCATGGGTGTGAGACCAGCCTGGGCAATTGGGTGAGACATCATCTCTATAATAAATCAAAAAATTAGCCAGGTGTGATGGCACTTGCCTGTAGTTTCAGCTACTTGGAAGGCTGAGGCAGAAGGATCATCTGAGCCCAGCAGGTGGAGGCTGTGGTGGCCATGAGTGTGCCACTGCACTCCAGCTGGGCGACAGAATGAGACTCCAACTCAAAAAAAAAAATGAATGGAGGCTAGGTGTGGTGGCTCACGCTTGTAATACCAACACTTTGGGAGGCTGAGGTGGGAAGATTGCTTGAGCCCAGGAGTTTGAGACCAGCCTGGGCAATACAGTGAGACCGCCTCATTAGAATAAATAAAAAAATTAGCTGGGCATGGTGGTGCATGCCTGGACTCCCAGCTACCTGTCTCGGTCAGACAGAAAGATTGTCTGAGCCCGGGAGGTGGAGGCTGCAGTGAGCGTGATCATGCCACTATACTCCAGCTTGAGTGACAGAAACCCCAATTCAAAAAAAAAAGAAAATGGAGGGTGAGGCTTGAGCTGAGGAATGCAGGCTGGAGACTGATGATGGAAACAGAGCAAAGAAAGCTCACTGAGGGGGTCTATACATGCAGCCAGCTGGCTAGCCTCCTCTGGCCAGGCATGGGAAGCTGCTGCCCAAGTGAGGGGATCTCGGCAGCACAAGGCCAAGTCTCAGTGTGCTCATCAGAGCAGCAGGGCTGCGGCGTCCACCGGCATGGGGGGGTGAGGACGAGGATATAGGCACGGGGAGTGAGGACCAGAGTTGCCAGGACACAGTTGGGTGAGGACCAGGCTGCCTGGCACGCAGCAAGGTGAGGACCAGGATGCCCTGCACACACAGTCGCTCCCGACTCAAGAGGCCACAGCCACAGCACTTCCGAGGTACTTTGGTGGCCGGCTTAGTGTGGGTTGGGGGTCAAGTGTCACATCTGAGTGCGACTGTCAGGCCAGCTGGGCAGGTTCACCTGTGTCCTCAAGTATGACGTGAAACTATGTCCCAAGGAGTTACCAGTGACACTGAGGACTAAGTGCTGCCTGGACAAGTGCTACTGAGGACTAAGTGCTGCCTGGACAAATGGTCATGACCCAGATGGGCCTGAAAATTCATGACTCAGGGCTGCCATCTTGAACTTGATTTTCCTGGCAGGGACTGGCTTAATCTATGTATAACCAAAGAGGCCTGTCTTTGAAGAGGCAAAATATTGAAGTAAACCAGGCAAGCACCCTGGGGACAGGTGTGACAGTGACAAGTTGTTAAATCTTGAGCTCGAGCTGGTCAACTGGCTCTGGGCCCAGGGGTGGAGGACACCTGGGTTCGTGGCATTTGCCAACACCTGTGGCATAAACACTCCCCCACCCTGTCTCCATCTGCTGCGTGATGTCCCTGAGCGTGTGGGAAAGAGGTATGCCACTGACCCTTGAGCTTGTGCCCCTGCAGTGCCCACCAGGCGGGGCTACTAAGAGGTGGCCTGGGAGGCAGGTCTTGGTGGTGACTTGGTGTTGCGAGAGTTTGCAACAGAATTGTGTGGCTGCCATCCCTCCACGCCTCTCAGCACCCACCCCTCATGTGCCACGCCCTCAGCCCCACTCAGCCCTCAAAGACAAGGACACCGAAGTGGGATGACTTTCCATTTATTGACAGGTGGCTTTGTTCCTTAGCAGACTGTTTTGCAGTGGACGGTGGCATCTTCAAGATGAAGCGAGAGGTCGTGACTTGAAGTCTGGTAAATTCTTAGGCAGTTTAGTGACATGCTCTCATGGGCGTCAGTATCTTCTACACCTCAGCCGGAAGGAGCGGCGGCAGCACCCTGGGGGACAGAGGCTTGAGAGTGGGCCCAGCCTGCCAGCCCGGCGGTGCCGCCCAACCCACCCGCCACTGCTGTACCCCGTCCCACCCCCGCCCCTGCACTCACTCCTGGTTCTGCGCCTGGGACAGCAAGGCCTCCTCCGCCTGCGACACCTGCGTCTCCGGCGGCGGCATCTGCTCCGACTTGGACTGAGGCAGCATCTGTATCTGGCCATGGTGCTGGGTGGGCTTGGCCTGGACGCTCAGAGCAGGGACACCACCTCGGCTGAGCCAGCCAACCTCTGAGCAGGTGGAACTTGGTGGGCTGCAGGCCAGGGGCCAGGGCTGCAGCCTCTTATAGACACTGGGGGCGGGGGCCGGGCATTGTGAGGTCACAAAGGCCCAGACCTCACAGACCTGGCCAGCGTGGTCCTGCAGCGCGTCCATATATGGGCACGTAAGGGGAGGGCGGGACCGGGGCATGAGGGCTGCCGTGTCATAGCTGGGAGGACCCAAGGCGACCCCCGTCTGGGTGCTCACTCACTCACCCGTTGAGTTATATTAGCAACACATGATGGGCATGGTGACTCATGCCTGTAATCCCTGTACTTTGGGAGACCGAGGTGAGAGGATTATTTGAGGCCAGGAGTTCGAGACCAGCATGGGCAACAGTGAGACCCCCATCTCTATAAAAATAAAAATTTTTTAAACCCCCAAAGCATAAAAACACATGGCTGAGTACCTCCTGTGTGCCTGCCAGGGCCAGGCCCAGGGGGAGCGCAAGATGAGGCAGACGTGCTCCTCCTGCCTAACGGACTTGCAGTCGAACCACAGAGGCCCAAATGAAACAGCCCCGCACAGTCACTGCAGTCGTGACCCATGCTGCAGAGGGAAGCTGGGGCCTTTTGGAGGACAGATGCTAAGGGCACCTGACCTCGCAGCGGGCTCCAGGGACAGCCCCAGGGATGCCAGTGACTTGAACCCAGAGACATCGGATGCAGGGGAGGGAGCAGCTCCTGCAGAGGTTCTGAGGCAGCACAGAGCGTGACTCGGTTTACCTGAAGGGCAGGTCTCACAGGAGATGGAGGAGGCAGAGCTGATGGGGCAGGAGTGACGCTCCAGGGGTGGGGGCTTCCTGCTGGGCTGATTTGGAACTAGGCAGAGGCACCGAGTGAATGTGCTAAATGCCGCTGAATTGCTCACTTGCTCATGGTGAATGTGATGTTCTGTGAATTTTGCCTCAATTGAAAACAGAAGGCTGAGCTCAGTGGCTCAGCCTGTAATCTCAGCACTTTGGGAGGCCGAGGCAAGTGGATTGCCTGAGCCTGAGGGTTCGAAACCAGCCGGGCAACTTTGTGAGACCTCGTCTCCATAATACATCCAAAATTAGCCAGGCATGGTAGCGCGCGCCTGTAGTTCTGGCTACTTGGAAGGCTGAGGCGGAAGGATCGCCGGAGCCCAGCAAGTCGCCACTGCACTCCAGCCTGGGCAAGAGAGTGAGACTCCAACTCAAGAAAATAGAAGAAGACAGATGTGAGCTCTTGCCTGTAATTCCAGGCCGAGACAGAAGGGTCACCTGAACCCAGGAGATCAAAGTTGTGGTAGCCATGACTGTGCCACTCGCTCCAGCCTGGGTGACAGAGTGAGACTCCGATTCAAAAAAAAGAAAAAGCCAAGGCCAAAAGGTGCCTGTCAGGCATGAGCAGCTGGAGAGAGGCCACATGGTTGGGCGGGGGAAGCAGGAGTGTGGGCCCTGAGCTGTACCTGCGGATTCTAGGGGCAAAGAGGACAGTGAGGATGAGGTTTGGCAGCTTACAACAGGAAACTCAAATGAGTGGTGGGTGGGAGTTTTAGGTTTTCCTTGAGTCAGAAGCCATTTGGAGGGTCCTGAGAGGGTCCCTGTTTGTAGCTTGTGCACGTTGGAGTATTTGGGGTAATGACATGGTGTTTGCCAGCTGCTCTCAAGTGATCCTGAAGAATCCCATAGAGGGAGAAGACAGGAGGGAGAGGGGCCAGAGCATCGACAACTGGCCCGGCTGGGGAAAGGGGAGGTCTTTGTGTGGTTCTTATAACTTTTCTGAAACTTTGAGGTTATTTCAAATTATTAAACTATTAAAATTATTAAAGAAAAAGAAAAAGGCAGCCTCATCCAGGGCTGGTAGGGGGCTCCACCCTTATCAAAGCTCCAGGCATCTGTCTTTCAGCTTGTCCTTCAGCAAGTGCTGTCCACCCTCAAAGTTGCTTCATAGACCAAGATCAGGGCCGCCAAGGTCGGTTGTACAGTTTGTGTACTGCTCAAAGCTGCCTACCAAAGGGATTGCACAGGGCCCTGCAGGGGACAGTACCCCTTGGATAGAGCGGGGCTCTCAGGAAGGGGGAGGGGGCTGGCAGGTACCAGGCGGGCCGTTGGTACTCTCACCCCAGAGGGATGTGGCCCAGCCAAACCCACAGTGAATGGGGAAACCATGAATTCTGAGTTGGTGTCTCACTGTCTCCCAGGCTGGAGTGTAGTCCCACGACCATGGCCACCGTAGCCTGGAGCTCCTGGGTTCAGAAGATTCTTCCGCCTCAGTCTCCCTAGTGGCAGGAACTCCAGGTGCGTGGGAACTCCATGCCCGGCTAATTCTTTAACTTTTTGTAGAGACATGACAGCAGAGTGCCTAGGGTCCTCGGAGGGGCCTTTGGGGGGAGGTGGCACTCAAGCGGAGTGATGGCAAAGAGCCACAGTGCCAGCACCTGGCCCACACGAGAGTCCCGCTGGGGAGGGAGCTCAGGGCCATGTCCACACAGCCACTCAGGGAACCAGGCCGGCACACCTCTGCCGGCTTGGACGCACAACTCTCAACGTGTCGGCAACGCCCGCATCCAGCCATATGTGGAGGGAGAGTAGGAACTACCTTGGCCCCCAGGGAACGGTTCCACACACACACGGGTCATGTGACCTCACCACGACTCCCACGCCTGCCACTTCTCCATGGAAGGGCCATGATGCCGTGCCTCCTGCTACCTGCCACGAGTGCCGAGAGGAACATGGTTGGCTGATGGGCAGAGGGGCCACAGAAAGTTGGTCCCCCCCGGAGCCCTGAGGAGGGGATGTGTGAGCTGGTGAGAGCGACCAACAGTCTGAAAACGTAGCAGCGGACAGCGGGAAAGCCTGGGACCAAAAGGAGGCTGGCGTGGCCATAGAGGAAGAAAGAGTGACCTCTCGGTGCAGAGGAGGGGGCGGAGCTAACCCAGTCATCGTGAAAGGCAGAGCCAACGCCAGGGAGAAGACACCTTGGGCTTTGTCATGGAGTATTGCGTTGGGGTGCCAGCAGCTGGCTGTCACCCCGTGTCGCACAACACTTGCCCTCACAGATGTTGACCATGCTGTGGTTTGGGGTGGAATCCAGTGATACCAGGGGTGCCTGTTTCACCATGGCCATCCTGGTGTCGAGAACGAGTACCTGAACTCAGAGGAACCCGGTTATTTGTGGGATGAATAAATGAAGGGCACACGGATGCTTTGCACAATGAAATTCTTTTATTGTCCTCCCCAAATCCAAGATCGTACCCTTGCAAAGTGATTTTAAGGTGACGCTCCACGCCTTCCTGCCAGCCGCCCGGGTCTGCTGGGCCCAGCCTGACCGTGGTCCTCAGCACGCGCCGGAGTCCCAGAAAGAGGGCCAGCGCTGTCCTGGATGCCCTGCCTGGGCAGCCACTGGAGCCTCCCTAGCCCCACCCCCACAGCTGTGATGTCACAGTGTCACCCACAGAGAGGAGCCGGTGGGCACGTGCCCTCCCTGGCAGGAGGACGGCAGTGTTGTCAATGTGCTTCCCCCACACAGTTCCCCAGTCGGGGGTTTAACTCACAGAAATTCTCCCGCAGTTTCTTAGAGGTGCGAGCAGGAGCGGGTGGCGGGGCTGCTGCTTGTAGAAGAAGCTGAGAATGGTCTCAGAGACACGGTGAGTCCATCGTTCGTGTTTGGAGCAGCTCACAGCTGCTCAGGAGACCACAGGGTGGTGTGGGCTGGCATGGAAGGAAGTGAATTGCGTCCACACAGAGCGTCCACACAGCGCACAAGGGCAGGCATCACCCATGTTTGTAAAAGCCTCGGGAATACTCGCCCATGCCAAGAGAAAGGTCTAGAACACCATTCACAGACCTCACGGGGCATAAGACAGAGGAAGGTTTCATGTCCCGCTTTATTCATTTCTGTGGTGCGATTTTTCTCGCTATAAGGGCCAGAAAGGACACGATGCTGAGTGTTGAGTGAGTTATTTCCATGACTGCAGAAAAACGGAATACATAGTCATGACACCCAGGACCACGACTTGTTGTCTGCCACAAGCCGTGAACTTTTGTGGGGCTTTTTTTAACGATGATTGTCTTTGGGGAACAGTCGCCAGGGCAGAGCAGGGGCTCCCCAAGACCCCCAACCCGCCTCCCCATTGTTAACATTCGCCGTCACCATGGCAGGTTTGTCATGACTGAATCACCAGCATTCACACACGTTCACACATGACCGCTAACCAGACGTCAGATTTTATTTGGGCTTCACCCAGTTTTCCACAAATCCCCGTTCTCCATTCCGGGATCCTTTCAGGTGTCCGTTGCCCACCGGGAACCCATCCACGGGCATGGTGCACCTGACAGGTCAGCCAAGGCTGCTGCATGTCACTCACCACAGGCCAGGCTTCATTCAGGCTTCCTGCATTTTCCCAGATGTCCTTTCTGTTCCAGGGTCCCAGCCAGGTCCCGTGTTCTCTAGGGCACCTCTGGGCTGTGATCCCCTTGTCTTTGGTCACCCTGACAGTTTTCAGAGCACTGTGGTCAGACTCTCCGAGCGGGTCACTTGGTAGGGCTCTATCTGACATCGCTCTCATGAGGTGGGGGGGTGGGGCAGGTGCCCTCCCCCCACTTCCTGCCATGGAAGCATGCGCTTGAGGAGGCTGGCTTCACCATCCCCTGGGGAGGATGTGTGCCAGGTTCTCACTGCGGGTCGCTGTCTTCCTTCCCCTCGGTTGCTGGCTCTTTGGAGGGCGGTCACTGTCACTGTGTGCAGCCCCCCTGGGGTGGTGGGTTCCACTGCACAAGAGCAGAGCATCCACTCAATGCCTGGACCCGGGCACTGGAGATCTGCCTGTCCTCTATTCTTTGGCTCATCTACCTACGTCAGAATGGATCATGGGTATTTTATGCTTGGGGTTATAATCCAATACTACCTTGTTTATTTAAATTGAGACAGGGTCTCGCTACGTTGTGCAGGTTGATCTAGAACTCTCCACCTCAAGTGATCCTCCTGCCTCAGCCTCCCAAAGTGCTGGTATTACAGATGTGAGCTGCCACACCCAGTCCCCCTTACTACCCTGGTTTTGTTGCTCCCATTGTCTCAGTTGGCCACTGGGAGCCCTCCCCTTGACTCTTGTGTCCCAACGGGCCACCATCACCAAGAGTCCGTGAGCGCCTCCTCACTTGCTGGCACTGCGAGGTGTTCCCGGCTGTCCTGTGTCATTCCTTCCTAGACCTAGAATTGTGTTTTCTCCAGGGGGCTGGTTCCTTTGACTGGAGAATCGTGTTAGAAGCCAAGATGTGGGTGCCAGGTGTGATCAAACCATAGAGTATGGGCTTCCTGGCTCTCCTAGCTGGTAGGGCTTGGAAATCTAGGTGTGTGCACTCACCTGTGTGTGCACACATAGCTGTATGTGTTTGTTTATTTTTTTGAGTAGGACTGTCACTCTGTTGCCCAGGCTGGAGTACAGTAGCACAATCATGGCTCACCACAGCCACAACCTCCTGGGCTCAGGCGATCCCCCTGCTTCAGCCTCCCAAGTAGCTGGGACTGTAGGCATGCACCGCCACACACAGCTAATGTTGTTTATTTTTGTAGAGACGAGGTCTCACTATGCTGCCCAGGCTGTTCTCAAACTCCCGAGCTCAAGCGATCCTCTCACCTCAGCCTCCCAAAGTGCTAGGATTACAGACGGGAGCTGCTATGCCCAGCCACATAAATGTTTCCATATGGAACCATCCGTATCACAATTAGATGTGTCCACCCTGACATCTCAGCTCTAGTTCTGCCGGAGACCAGCTCCAGCCGGGTTCAGGGTACCCCAATGGTGGAGACAGCGTCGGCGACTGGGGGGAAGAAGAAAGAGAGAAAGAGAGAGAGAGAGAGAGAGAGAGAAAGAAAGAGACTGGACCCCAGTCTAGTGCAGAAGCCGTTTAATGGGAATTACAACTGGTCTTTTATACACAGTTGGGTGTGTGAGGGGCGTTCCCCACCCACCAGATGTTCTTTAAGGTATAATCTCATAACCTAATCGATGAAACCTTAATCCATTTATTCAACTTCAATAAATCCTAAGATCATGACCCAGAAGCCTGTGACCAATACTAAGGCTCTTAGATGTGACCCAAGTTTGAATTATAAGTTGTGTGAAAGCCAAAACTGCAGTTTGTGGAAGAATGGGAGCAATGAGCTTCTAAAG